>NW_027278471.1:135000-196401 GCF_030028105.1 Mobula birostris
ACTGCACATGCAACCACTGTTGCCCGGGCAACAGTGAGGACCAGTCACAGCTTTATGGGAGAGTGGCAAAGAGAAAGCCCCCATTGAAAAACACTCTTATGAAATCTCTGCCAGAAGTCACGCGGGAGACTATGAAGTCAGCTGGAAGAAGGTTCTATGATCTAACAAACTCCTGAGGATTTTGGCCATCAGTGTAAGCCAAACACAGCACTTCATCAGAAACACACCATCCCTACCGTGAAGCATGGTGGTGGCTGTATCATGCTGTGGGGATGCTTCACTGCAGCAGGCCCTGGAAAGCTTGTGAAGGTAGAGGGTAAAATAAATACAGCAAAATACAGGGAAATCCTGGAGGAAAACCTGATGCAGTCTGCAAGAGAACTGCGACTTGGGAGAAGATTTGTTTTCCAGTAAGACTATGACCAGCATTAAGCCAAAGCTACACAGGAATGGCTTAGAAACAACAAAGTGGCCAAGTCAGAGTCCAGACCTCAATCCAACTGAGAATTATGGCTGGACTTGAAAAGGGCTGTTCACTCACGATCCCCATGCAATCTGACAGAGCTTGAGCAGTTTTGTAAAGAAGAATGGGGAAAAATTGAAGTGTCCAGATGTGCAAAGCTGATAGAGACCTATCCACAAAGAGTCAAAGGTGCATCTACTAAATACTGACTTGAAGGGGGTGAGTAATTATGTAATCAATTATTTTGTGTTTTATATTTGTAATTAATTTAGATGACTTTGTAGAGATCCGTTTTCACTTTGACACAAAAGAGGGGAGGAGAAGATGGTGTCACGACGCAGCTCGCAGCGGCCATTCTGGTGATAAATATCTGTTATTTGTCAAGTAGGGTACCGTGCACAATCCTGATTTGATGGAGATGGACGTGAGAGCACGGAGGAACATCTGGTGAAACTTCTGAAATGCCTGCTTCGCTGCCGCTGCTACTGTATGATCCAGAATCTCCGGAGAGGAAGGCCCCGAGTCCTCGGCTTTGCCTGTTGCCAGGGCCGGGGTCGAAGCGCTCGGCAGAGATGGTGCTCAGTGTTCGGTGTCGGAGGGGCTGGTTGGAGGCTCGAAGTTTTCGGACAGACTCAGAGTCGGCTGCGGTCGGGTGCTTCCAATGGTGCTGCATCGGCAAGTTTGTGGCACTCGGAGGTTCAGTGGCAGGGAGAGTTTCTCCCTCCTATCGTCTGTGTGAGATGAGGCTATCGAGACTTTGAGACTTTTTTTTTACCGTGCCCATGGTCTGCTCTTTATCAAATTACGGTATTGCTTTGCACCGTTGTAACTATATGTTATAATTATGTGGTTTTGTCAGTTTTAGTCTTGGTTTGTCCTGTGTTTTCTTGTGATATCATTCTGGAGGAGCGTTGTATCATTTTTTAATGCATGCATTTCTAAATGACAATAAACGAGGACTGAGTGTCCTCATAATCTTAAAAAAATCTGTCTTTTTCTGTTGATCAGTGTCAAAAAAAACCCCAAATTAAATCCACCGTGATTCAATGTTGTAAAACAATAAAACATGAAAACATGAATACTTTTTATAGGCACTGTAAATTTTTTATCAAAGTACATACGGTCTATGATACCATATACTGCCTTTGAGGTTCATTTGAGCGCAGGCATTTAAAGTGATCGCTGTTCAAAGTAAATTTATTATTGAAGCATATATTTACCAAAGGCAAGACGATGCCACCATGGCAAACACGGGAATTCAAAGCCAACATAAATGCCAAAGACAGGGCATACAATAGAGCAAAAGTTAGTGGGAAGTTAGAGGATTTGGGAAGCTTTTAAACACCAACAGAAGGCAACTAAAAAAGCCATTAAGAAGGTAAAGATGGAATACAAAAGTAAGCTCACCTGTAATATTAAAGGGGATACCAAAAGTTTCTTCAGATACATAAAGTGTGAAAGAGAGGCGAAAGTCGATAGCAGACAGCTGGAGAGGTAGTAATGAGGGGTAAGGAAACGGCGGACAAAACTGAATAAATATATTTGCGGCAGGCTTCACTGTGGAGGACACTAGTAATATGCTGGGAGGTTCGAGAGTGGCTGGGGGCAGAAGTCGTCATAACGAGTGAGAAGGCGCTTGGGAAACTGAAAGATCTGAAGGCAGATAGGTCACCCAGACCGGATGGTCTACACCTTTGGGTTCACAAAATGGTGGCTGAAGAGACTGTGGAGGCATGAGAAATGATCTTTCAAGAATCACTGGATTCCGGAACGGTTTTGAAGGGCTGGAAACTTGCAAACGGCGCTCCACTGATCGAGAAGGGAGAGAGGCAGAAGAAAGGAAACTGTAGGCCAGTTGGTCTGGATCTCAGTGGTTGAGAAGCTGTTGGAGTTGATTGTTAAGGATCTGGTTTCGGGGTACTTGGGGGCACATGATAAAATAGGCCAAAGTCAGCATGGGTTCCTCAAGGGAAAAATCTTGCCTGACAAATCTGCCGGGATTCTTTAAAGAAATATAGATAGGCAAAGGAGGATGCTGTGTTCTTGGATATTCAGAAAGCCACACATGAGGCTTCTTAACAAGCTAAGAGCCTACAGCATTACAGGAAAGACACTAGCATGGATAGAGCAGAGGTTGATTGGCAGGAGGTAAAGAGTGGGAATAAAGAGAGCCTTTTCTGATTGGCTGCCGGTGACTAACGGTGCTCCATGGGAGTCTGTGTAGGGACCAATTCTTTTTATCTCACAAGTCAATGACTTGGATGGCTTTGTGGCCAAGTTTGCGGATGATATGAAGATAGATGGAGGGGCAGGTAGTTTTGAGGAAGTAGAGAGGCTACAGAAGGACTTAAGACAGATTAAGAGAATGGGCAAAGAAATGGCAGGTGGAATACAGTGTCGGGAAGTGTACGGACATGCACTTTGATAGAAGAAATAGGAGTGTAGACTAATTTCTAAATGGAGAGAAAACTCAAAAATCTGAGGTGCAAAGGGCGTTTGAGTCCTTGTGCAGGATTCCCTGAAGGTTAATTTGCAGGGTGAGTCTGTGGTGAGGAAGGCAAATGTGACGTTAGCATTCGTTTCAAGTGGACTAGAATATAAAAACTAGGATGTAATGTTGAGACTTTATAAAACACTAGTGAGGCCTCACTTGGGGTATTGTGAGCAGGTTTGGACCCCTTATCTTAGAAAGGATGTGCTGAAACTGGAAAGGTATCAAAGGAGGTTCACAAAAATGATTCTAGGATTGAAAGTCTTGTCCTATGAAGAGTGTTTGATGGCTCTGGGCCTGTTTTCACCGGAGTTCTGAAGAATGAGGGATGACTGCATTGAAACAGATCAGATGATGAAAGGTCTTGATGGAGTGGATGTGGAGAGGGTGTTTCCTGTGGTGGGAGAGTCCAAGACCAGAGAGGACAGCCTCAGAATAGAGGGGTGTCCATTTAGAACGGAAATGAGGAGGAATTTCTTCAGCCAGAGAGTGGTGAATCTGCGGAATTCGTTGCCACGGGCGACTGTGGAGGCCAAGTCCTTAAGGCAGAGGCTGATAGACTTTTGATTAGTCAGGGCATGAGGGGAAATGGGGGCGAAGGCAGAAGATTGGGGCTGAGAGGAATATGGATCAGCCATGATGAAATGGCAGAGGAGACTCGATGGGACAAATGGTCTAATTCTGCCCCCTATATCTTATGGTCTTCATGGTCTTATGTTGCTGTGTACCACCTTGAGATTCATCTGAGTGCAGGGTCTTTACAGTCAATGAAAAATTATTACAGAAGTCCATCTCTTTCCGTTGCCCATTCACTGGTGGAGCTTAAGGCCAAAGTGAAGACCCTGCATCCCTGGAGGCGTTTGGGGCTTCCTTCAGGCTTAACGCAGATAGATAGATAGATAGATAGATAGATAGATAGATAGATAGATAGATAGATAGATAGATAGGTAGATAGATGTACTTTATTAATCCCTTGGGAAATTTGATTTTGTTACAGCCGCACCAACCAAGAATAGAGCGTAAATATAGCAATACAGAAACCCCCAACAATCAAACAACAAAATGCAAACTATGCCAGATGTAAAATAAGTCCAGGACCAGCCTATTGGCTCAGGGTGTCTGACCCTCCACGGGAGGAGCTGCACGTTCGATGGCCACAGGCAGGAACGACCTCCCGTGCCGCCAGGTGTTGTATCTCGGTGGAATGTGGCCGAAGTCCAACAGTAAAAAGTTCAATATCCAGTCTGCAAACACGTTCCTCGATCGTAATATGCCCCGGATTGCACCATCTGTTGTTAACCAGAACAGTAAGCACCCCATTCCTTTACGCTTACCGCTCTCAGTGCGCTTCCGGTCAGCCGGAACGGTATTACCCACCGAACTCCTCTTCTCCAAAAGTCTCTGTTGTCTCGAGCCGGTACTCTTTCCTCTGCTTTGTGATCCCCCTCTGTGTGTTTTCCTCCGGATTTCAGCAGGAGTGTCCGCCTCTCTGTTCGCTAAACCGGCCGGTCTTTGCTGGTCCGTGGAATACACAATGCGACCTTGCTTCTGTCCCGCGTGTCGGGATGTAACCATTTCCAGCGCTAAAGAAAACCCGAATAAAACTCTCTCTACCAGCATGTTAGAGAGGGCGCAGCTTCGATTTGTTACCGTGAGAAAAAAAAAATACAAAAAATAACGTAAATTAAAAGTAAGAAGAAGAAAGCAAGAATAGATCGGAACGGCCGTACCAGGCTGCGTGCACGACCGGCGCATGAGCACTAAAAAAATTCAGTAGATCACTTTAAACCGGCCAACCCAGATCTGGAGCCTCTCGCCACCCAACCATCGTGTCAGTAGCTCAGCTCTCACTACCCAGTCCCGGGTGGAGACTCAGGAACGCCATCGCACTCAGGCGTTGAAGGATCTTTCGCTACTGTTTCCGTAACAGTTCTGTTTGACCAGTCGGGGTCGTTAGCCCTGAGCCTGAACCCCCCGAACCTGGAGGACCGGTGGACCTCTCTTGGTCTGGCCTCTACCCTTTGACCTGTTTTGGCAGGGGTCAGCCTACTAGGAGACAAAGCCCAAGGCCCTGACTCCAGCCAACGCGGCCCTCCGGGTCATTTGAGGCACACAAGCCTCTAAGCCTAACGACAAGGCTGCGGCCCTCTTGGAGAATCAAAATACGTTTATGGTACGACACACTACCTTTGAGATTCATCTGAGCAGCAGGCACTAAAAGTGATCTATGTTCAAAGTAAATTTATCATCGAAGTCCGTAAACGATACCATATACAGCCTTTGAGGTTCACTTGAGCTCAGGCATTTAAAGCCATCTATGTTCAGAGTAAATTTATTATCGAAGTACATTTATGTTACTGCATACTACCTTGAGATTTATTGTGCAAAAGAAAAACCTATATTAAAATAAAACAGGCCAAGGATGAAGATCATCAGTGTCCAAAGGAAGACAAACTAGGCAAATAAAATTAATGCCGAGAACCTGAGAAGGGTCTTTGAAGCGAGTCTGTCGATGATAGGGTTATGAGAACACAAGAAATAGGAGCGGGAGTCGGCCATCTGGCCCGTCGAGCCTGATCCAGTCATTCAATAAGGTCATGGCTGATCCGATCATGGACTCATCTCCACCTGCCTGCCTTTTCCCCGTCACCCTTAATCCCCCTGCCATGCAAAAGAAAAAAATTAAATATGTTAACAGGGTAGCGCCCACCACTGCTTGATTGGGCAGAGAATTCCACAGCTTCCCCACCCCCCCTGGGAGAAGCAGCCCTTCCTCGCCTCCGTCGCAAGTTCGCAGTCGCGGCGAGCGAAGTTGCCCGGGCCGGTTCGGGAGCCAGGCTTCGACCTCACCTGACTCGTGGCTCGGGGGCGCGGCCAGGTCGGGTGTGGCTGCCTGTCGGCAGATCCCGCTGGTGGCTTGTGGAACGCCGATCTGGGATGTCGGCTGGAGTTGGTTTTAGCGGGGGTGGGGGGTGTCGCCGCGCGACTCTGTTGGGGCTGGGGAGGCTGATGCACGGGTAGCTTGGCAGGTCTGGCTCAGGGATGCCAAAGGACCAGGGGAGAGCTGCACAGCTGCAGGCTTCCTCCACCTTCACTGATAGAACATTGATGCCTACAGCACCTCTGGCCCACTATGAACCAGCTGAAAAGAAAATCAGAGCTCGGTGGGGTGAGGGGGGGAGGGTGCCAATGTTTTTTCCTGGTGGGGGAGAGCTGCAGGGGGGGGGGCATTGGAGTTCTAACATTTAACTGTTGTTACATACCTCATGGATATCTTGTGACTGTCTTATGAGGATGAGGTAATGGTCTTGCGGAGGTCACATGATGTAATTTTCCTGCCGATGTGAGGCCACGTGATGACCTGTTCTCACCAGGTATAAAAGTGTGGACCCCTGGTGATGCAGTTAGTTTTCAGTTTAGTTTTGTGTTAGGGGATGAGAGAGGACCCAAACTGTAAGCTCTGTGGTCTGAAGGGGACACTGGCTGATATACTGTCCGGGTGTAAAACAGCTCTAACTCAAGGACAGTACAGGTGGCGCCATGATAAGGTGCTTCTGGCTCTTGCTGACACACTAGAGCGGGAGAGATGCAAGAAGAGGACGGCTGGCACAGATTTGAGGAAGACCATCACCTTCATCAAAGAGGGAGCCAGGCCTTTCGTAACCAAACAACCAAAGTCCAATCTGCTGCTAACGGCCAGGTCCTGGGAGATGAGGGTCGATGTTGGAAGGAGTTTGCAGTTCCCGGATGTGGCGCACACAACCCTACGCCCGGACATAGTACTGTGGTCAACGGAAGACAAGAAAATAATTCTGGTCGAGTTGACTGTGCTGTGAGAGGAGGGATGGGAAGAGGCCCACAAGAGAAAGGCCTTGAAGTACCAGCCCTTACTGCAGGAGTGTAAATACAAGGGATGGCAGGCATGGTTGTTCCCTGTGGAGATCGGCTGCAGAGGTTTCCCAGCCAAATCAGCATGGTGGTTGTTGTCAGATCTGGGCCTGGACAAAAGGAGCAAAAAACAAGCAGCTCGTAGGATGGGGGAAGAGGCAGAACGAAATTCTTGTTGGATTTGGAGTGGGCGAGAGGAGGGAAGCTGGAAGCCAGGAGCAGACGGGCAGTGATCTGGCCACCACTGCCAGCCCACCAACTGGAGAGTGTCATGGTTAAGGATCGAAACACACTGTGAAGGTTGGGAACCACCTGATGACATCTGCTCCCGACTGATTACCTTACAAGGTAACTGGAGAATGCACCCTAACAGGTGTATGTAACAAGATACTCCGTTTTTGCTGCATATTCGGCTGATGATGCAGTTTTTGTTTTAAAGTGGAGTTCTACTTTCTGTTGTAAGTAGTATTGGAGAGTGAAGACCTCACCAAAATTCAGGAATTCGCCGAGTGGAGTAAAATTGGTGTCGTTCGGCAGTTTCGTAAAGGATCGACCTTATTGATTCTTCGGTCAAGAAGTAGTGACCTGCATCTAGGATGACTCCTGTGTTCGTGCAAGGTTCGCTCACAGGAAAAAGGTCAGTTCCTTTTAAGCCATTTATTTCTGTCGTCGTGAATCCTACGGACAAGGCAGGTTCCAGCTGGGATCAGCAGTAACGACACGTCTTTGAGGAATTCTTTACTTCAGGAAAGTCCCTCCTAATTGACTGCATAAATCTCTTGGACTTTCGAATTTACCATTCTAAGAACTGTGTTCGAATTTACCACTTTAAGAACTGTTTTCGCCTTTACCCTTTTAAGAAGTGCTCCAGAGTTGCCGTGTAGCAGTTAACTTCCGGTTAAGTTAGTCGTTTAAATACATTTCACTGTTTATGAGCAAAGTTTAATAAACGTTTGTTTGTTTTTATAAAACCTGACTCAATTCTATATTTATTCTTGCCGGTCACGTGACACTGTCAATCATTCTTTAGGGCTCTCCTCTGTTTTCGTGGATGTTTGAAAAGAAAAAGAATTTCTGGCTGTATATTGCATACATCTCTCTGACATTAAATGTATCTATTGAAAACATCCACACATTAAGCCCTCCTACCTACTCCACGTCCGTATCCCTCCATCTTCCTCACATCCCTGTGCCGATCCAAATGTCTCTTAAAAGAAGCTCACCTCTGTTCCAGGATACTGACGGACTTTTACCGCTGTACCATTGAGAGCATACTCACCAACTGCATCTCAGTGTGGTGTGGCAATTGTCCCGTATCGGACCGCAAAGCACTCCAGCGTGTGGTAAAACTGCCCAGCCGATTATCGGCACCCAATTGCCCACCATTCAGAACATCTACCATAAACGCTGCCTGGGCAGGGTGAAAAGCATTATCAGGGATGCATCTCACCCTAACCATAGGCTTTTTACTCTCCTCCCATCCGGTAGGTGCTACAGGAGCCTCCGCTCCCGCACCAGCAGACACAGGAAGAGCTTCTTCCTTGAGGCTGTGACCCTGCTGAACCTCACATCACAGCGTTAAGCAGTATTGCATCTGTATTGTACTGTCTCAGTACTTTTATATTTGTGTGCTGTAGCACTTACTTTTTACTCGCAGTTATTTTGTAAATAACACTGTTCTTTGCATTTCTGGTCAGATGCTAACTGCATTTCATTGGCTTTGTACCTGTACTTGGCACAATGACAATAAAGTTGAATCTAATCTAACCTAAAAGCCTCTAATGTATTTGCATCTACCGCCATACCCGACGTCCTCCACTCCCTGCATAACAAACTTACTCCTGCCATCCCCCTTTGAGCCCAAACCCCCTCTCACCTTCAAGGCATTCAAGCATTTGTGTGTCATCATCTTCTGCCATCTCCATGATGAGATCACGGATGAATCGCACTTCGTCACGAACCTCCCTCTTGACCTGCCCTCATGGGCGACCCCACTGGGACCGAGGCGCCAGACGGCTAAACTCCAGACGGCATCACACTCCAGACCTCAGGAACGCTTCACCCTCTCCACCACGACCAGGGTGACAGTCCCTGGACGTGTCTCAGGTTCTGAGTCCACAGCAGAGCTGGACAAGAAGAGACCCAATCAGGTAGCCTGGTAAGGAAACACCGGCACCCTTGAATGGAAAATCCTACAGAGAGTAGTGGATATGACCCAGTCCGTCACGGGTAAAACCCTCCCCACCATCGAACACATCTACACCAAATCCTACAGAGAGTAGTGGATATGACCCAGTCCATCACGGGTAAAACCCTCCCCACCATCGAACACACCTACACCAAATCCTACAGAGAGTAGTGGATATCACCCAGTCCATCACGGGTAAAACCCTCACCACCATCGAACACATCTACACCAAATCCTACAGAGAGTAGTAGATATGACCCAGTCCGTCACGGGTAAAACCCTCCCCACCGTCGAACACATCTACATGAAATCCTACAGAGAGTAGTGGATATGACCCAGTCCATCACGGGTAAAATCCTCCCCACCATCGAACACATCTACACCAAATCCTACAGAGAGTAGTGGATATGACCCAGTCCATCACGGGTAAAACCCTCCCCACCATCGAACACACCTACACCAAATCCTACAGAGAGTAGTGGATATCACCCAGTCCATCACGGGTAAAACCCTCACCACCATCGAACACATCTACACCAAATCCTACAGAGAGTAGCAGATATGACCCAGTCCGTCACGGGTAAAACCCTCCCCACCGTCGAACACATCTACATGAAATCCTACAGAGAGTAGTGGATATGACCCAGTCCATCACGGGTAAAATCCTCCCCACCATCGAACACATCTACACCAAATCCTACAGAGAGTAGTGGATATGACCCAGTCCGTCACGGGTAAAACCCTCACCACCATCGAACACATCTACAACAAATCCTACAGAGAGTAGTGGATATCACCCAGTCCATCACGGGTAAAACCCTCACCACCATCGAACACATCTACACCAAATCCTACAGAGAGTAGTGGATGTGACCCAGTCCGTCACGGGTAAACCCCTCACCACCATCGAACACACCTACACCAAATCCTACAGAGAGTAGTGGATATCACCCAGTCCGCCACGGGTAAACCCCTCCCCACCATCGAACACATCTACACCAAATCCTACAGAGAGTAGTGGATATGACCCAGTCCATCACGGGTAAAACCCTCCCCACCGTCGAACACATCTACACCAAATCCTACAGAGAGTAGTGGATATGACCCAGTCCGTCACGGGTAAAACCCTCCCCACCATCGAACACATCTACACCAAATCCTACAGAGAGTAGTGGATATCACCCAGTCCGCCACGGGTAAACCCCTCCCCACCATCGAACACATCTACACCAAATCCTACAGAGAGTAGTGGATATCACCCAGTCCATCACGGGTAAAACCCTCCCCACCATCGAACACATCTACACCAAATCCTACAGAGAGTAGTGGATATCACCCAGTCCGCCACGGGTAAACCCCTCCCCACCATCGAACACATCTACACCAAATCCTACAGAGAGTAGTGGATATGACCCAGTCCGTCACGGGTAAAACCCTCCCCACCATCGAACACATCTACACCAAATCCTACAGAGAGTAGTGGATATCACCCAGTCCGTCACGGGTAAAACCCTCCCCACCATCGAACACATCTACACCAAATCCTACAGAGAGTAGTGAATATGACCCAGTCCGTCACGGGTAAACCCCTCCCCACCATCGAACACATCTACACCAAATCCTACAGAGAGTAGTGGATATGACCCAGTCCGTCACGGGTAAACCCCTCACCACCATCGAACACATCTACACCAAATCCTACAGAGAGTAGTGGATATGACCCAGTCCGTCACGGATAAAACCTTCCCCACCATCGAACACATCCACACCAAATCCTACAGAGAGTAGTGGATATCACCCAGTCCATCACGGGTAAAACCCTCCCCACCATCGAACACATCTACACCAAATCCCACAGAGAGTAGTGGATATGACCCAGTCCGTCACGGGTAAAATCCTCCCCACCATCGAACACATCTACACCAAATCCTACAGAGAGTAGTGGATATGACCCAGTCCGTCACGGGTAAAACCCTCCCCACCATCGAACACATCTACACCAAATCCTACAGAGAGTAGTGGATATGACCCAGTCCGTCACGGGTAAACCCCTCCCCACCATCGAACACATCTACACCAAATCCTACAGAGAGTAGTGGATATGACCCAGTCCGTCACGGGTAAAACCCTCCTCACCATCGAACACATCTACACCAAATCCTACAGAGAGTAGTGGATATGACCCAGTCCGTCACGGGTAAAATCCTCCCCACCATCGAACACAACTACACCAAATCCTACAGAGAGTAGTGGATATGACCCAGTCCGTCACGGGTAAAACCCTCCCCACCATCAAACACATCTACACAAATCCTACAGAGAGTAGTGGATATCACCCAGTCCGTCACGGGTAAAATCCTCCCCACCATCGAACACAACTACACCAAATCCTACAGAGAGTAGTGGATATGACCCAGTCTGTCACGGGTAAAACCCCTCCCCACCATCGAACACATCTACACCAAATCCTACAGAGAGTAGTGGATATGACCCAGTCCGTCACGGGTAAACCCCTCCCCACCATCGAACACATCTACATGAAATCCTACAGAGAGTAGTGGATATGACCCAGTCCGTCACGGGTAAAACCCTCCCCACCATCGAACACATCTACATGAAATCCTACAGAGAGTAGTGGATATGACCCAGTCCGTCACGGGTAAAACCCTCCCCACCATCGAACACATCTACACCAAATCCTACAGAGAGTAGTGGATATGACCCAGTCCGTCTCGGGTAAAATCCTCCCCACCATCGAACACATCTACACCAAATCCTACAGAGAGTAGTGGATATGACCCAGTCCGTCACGGCTAAAACCCTCCCCACCATCGAACACATCTACACCAAATCCCACAGAGAGTAGTGGATATGACCCAGTCCATCACGGGTAAAACCCTCCCCACCATCGAACACATCTACACCAAATCCTACAGAGAGTAGTGGATATGACCCAGTCCGTCACGGGTAAAACCCTCCCCACCATCGAACACATCTACACCAAATCCTACAGAGAGTAGTGGATATGACCCAGTCCGTCACGGGTAAACCCCTCCCCACCATCGAACACATCTACACCAAATCCTACAGAGAGTAGTGGATATGACCCAGTCCGTCACGGATAAAACCCTCACCACCATCGAACACATCTACACCAAATCCTACAGAGAGTAGTGGATATGACCCAGTCCGTCACGGGTAAACCCCTCCCCACCATCGAACACATCTACACCAAATCCTACAGAGAGTAGTGGATATCACCCAGTCCATCACGGGTAAACCCCTCCCCACCATCGAACACATCTACACCAAATCCTACAGAGAGTAGTGGATATGACCCAGTCCATCACGGGTAAAACCCTCCCCACCATCGAACACATCTACACGAAATCCTACAGAGAGTAGTGGATATGACCCAGTCCATCACGGGTAAAACCCTCCCCACCATCGAACACATCTACACCAAATCCTACAGAGAGTAGTGGATATGACCCAGTCCGTCACGGGTAAAACCCTCCCCACCATCGAACACATCTACACCAAATCCTACAGAGAGTAGTGGATATGACCCAGTCCGTCACGGGTAAAACCATCCCCACCATCGAACACATCTACACCAAATCCTACAGAGAGTAGTGGATATGACCCAGTCCGTCACGGGTAAAACCCCTCCCCACCATCGAACACATCTACACCAAATCCTACAGAGAGTAGTGGATATGACCCAGTCCGTCACGGGTAAAACCCTCCCCACCATCGAACACATCTACATGAAATCCTACAGAGAGTAGTGGATATGACCCAGTCCGTCACGGGTAAAACCCTCACCACCATCGAACACATCTACACCAAATCCTACAGAGAGTAGTGGATATGACCCAGTCCGTCACGGGTAAAACCCTCCCCACCATCGAACACATCTACATGAAATCCTACAGAGAGTAGTGGATATGACCCAGTCCGTCACGGGTAAACCCTCCCCACCATCGAACACATCTACACCAAATCCTACAGAGAGTAGTGGATATGACCCAGTCCGTCACGGGTAAAACCCTCCCCACCATCGAACACATCTACACCAAATCCTACAGAGAGTAGTGGATATGACCCAGTCCGTCACGGGTAAAACCCTCCCCACCATCGAACACATCTACACCAAATCCTACAGAGAGTAGTGGATATGACCCAGTCCGTCACGGGTAAAACCCTCCCCACCATCGAACACATCTACACCAAATCCTACAGAGAGTAGTGGATATGACCCAGTCCGTCACGGGTAAAACCCCTCCCCACCATCGAACACATCTACACCAAATCCTACAGAGAGTAGTGGATATGACCCAGTCCGTCACGGGTAAAACCCTCCCCACCATCGAACACATCTACATGAAATCCTACAGAGAGTAGTGGATATGACCCAGTCCGTCACGGGTAAAACCCTCCCCACCATCGAACACATCTACACCAAATCCTACAGAGAGTAGTGGATATGACCCAGTCCGTCACGGGTAAAACCCTCCCCACCATCGAACACATCTACACCAAATCCCACAGAGAGTAGTGGATATGACCCAGTCCGTCACGGGTAAACCCCTCCCCACCATCGAACACATCTACACCAAATCCTACAGAGAGTAGTGGATATGACCCAGTCCGTCACGGGTAAAACCCTCCCCACCATCGAACACATCTACACCAAATCCTACAGAGAGTAGTGGATATGACCCAGACCGTCACGGGTAAAACCCTCCCCACCATCGAACACATCTACACCAAATCCTACAGAGAGTAGTGGATATGACCCAGTCCGTCACGGGTAAAACCCTCCCCACCATCGAACACATCTACACCAAATCCTACAGAGAGTAGTGGATATGACCCAGTCCGTCACGGGTAAACCCTCCCCACCATCGAACACATCTACACCAAATCCTACAGAGAGTAGTGGATATGACCCAGTCCGTCACGGGTAAAACCCTCCCCACCATCAAACACATCTACACCAAATCCTACAGAGAGTAGTGGATATCACCCAGTCCATCACGGGTAAAACCCTCCCCACCGTCGAACACATCTACACCAAATCCTACAGAGAGTAGTGGATATGACCCAGTCCGTCACGGGTAAAATCCTCCCCACCATCGAACACATCTACACCAAATCCTACAGAGAGTAGTGGATATGACCCAGTCCGTCACGGGTAAAACCCTCCCCACCATCGAACACATCTACATGAAATCCTACAGAGAGTCGTGGATATCACCCAGACCATCACGGGTAAACCCCTCCCCACCATCGAACACATCTACACCAAATCCTACAGAGAGTAGTGGATATGACCCAGTCCGTCACGGGTAAAATCCTCCCCACCATCGAACACAACTACACCAAATCCTACAGAGAGTAGTGGATATGACCCAGTCCATCACGGGTAAAATCCTCCCCACCATCAAACACATCTACGTGAAATCGTACAGAGAGTAGTGGATATGACCCAGTCCGTCACGGGTAAAATCCTCCCCACCATCGAACACATCTACGTGAAATCCTACAGAGAGTAGTGGATATGACCCAGTCCGTCACGGGTAAAACCCTCCCCACCATCGAACACATCTACACCAAATCCTACAGAGAGTGGTGGATATGACCCAGTCCGTCACGGGTAAAACGCTCCCCACCATCGAACACATCTACACCAAATCCTACAGAGAGTAGTGGATATGACCCAGTCCGTCACGGGTAAAACCCTCCCCACCATCGAACACATCTACACCAAATCCTACAGAGAGTAGTGGATATGACCCAGTCCGTCACGGGTAAAACCCTCCCCACCATCGAACACATCTACACCAAATCCTACAGAGAGTAGTGGATATCACCCAGTCCGTCACGGGTAAAACCCTCCCCACCATCGAACACATCTACACCAAATCCTACAGAGAGTAGTGGATATGACCCAGTCCGTCACGGGTAAAATCCTCCCCACCATCGAACACATCTACACCAAATCCTACAGAGAGTAGTGGATATGACCCAGTCCATCACGGGTAAACCCTCCCCACCATCGAACACATCTATACGAAATCCTACAGAGAGTAGTGGATATCACCCAGTCCGTCACGGGTAAAACCCTCCCCACCATCGAACACATCTACACCAAATCCTACAGAGAGTAGTGGATATGACCCAGTCCGTCACGGGTAAACCCTCCCCACCATCAAACACATCTACACCAAACCTACAGAGAGTAGTGGATATGACCCAGTCCGTCACGGGTAAACCCCTCCCCACCATCGAACACATCTACACCAAATCCTACAGAGAGTAGTGGATATGACCCAGTCCGTCACGGGTAAAACCCTCCCCACCATCGAACACATCTACACCAAATCCTACAGAGAGTAGTGGATATGACCCAGTCCGTCACGGGTAAAACCCTCCCCACCGTCGAACACATCTACACCAAATCCTACAGAGAGTAGTGGATATGACCCAGTCCGTCACGGGTAAAACCCTCCCCACCATCGAACACATCTACACCAAATCCTACAGAGAGTAGTGGATATGACCCAGTCCGTCACGGGTAAAACCCTCCCCACCATCGAACACATCTACACCAAATCCTACAGAGAGTAGTGGATATGACCCAGTCCGTCACGGGTAAAACCCTCCCCACCATCGAACACATCTACATGAAATCCTACAGAGAGTAGTGGATATGACCCAGTCCGTCACGGGTAAAACCCTCCCCACCATCGAACACATCTACACCAAATCCCACAGAGAGTAGTGGATATGACCCAGACCGTCACGGGTAAAACCCTCCCCACCATCGAACACATCTACACCAAATCCTACAGAGAGTAGTGGATATGACCCAGACCGTCACGGGTAAACCCCTCCCCACCATCGAACACATCTACATGAAATCCTACAGAGAGTAGTGGATATCACCCAGTCCGTCACGGGTAAAACCCTCCCCACCATCGAACACATCTACACCAAATCCTACAGAGAGTAGTGGATATGACCCAGTCCGTCACGGGTAAAACCATCCCCACCATCGAACACATCTACACCAAATCCTACAGAGAGTAGTGGATATGACCCAGTCCATCATGGGTAAAACCCTCCCCACCATCGAACACATCTACACCAAATCCTACAGAGAGTAGTGGATATGACCCAGTCCGTCACGGGTAAACCCCTCCCCACCATCGAACACATCTACACCAAATCCTACAGAGAGTAGTGGATATGACCCAGTCCGTCACGGGTAAACCCCTCCCCACCATCGAACACATCTACACCAAATCCTACAGAGAGTAGTGGATATGACCCAGTCCGTCACGGGTAAAACCCTCCCACCATCGAACACATCTACACCAAATCCTACAGAGAGTAGTGGATATGACCCAGACCATCACGGGTAAAACCCTCCCCACCATCGAACACATCTACACCAAATCCTACAGAGAGTAGTGGATATGACCCAGTCCGTCACGGATAAAACCCTCCCCACCATCGAACACATCTAGATGAAATCCTACAGAGAGTAGTGGATATGACCCAGTCCGTCACGGGTAAAACCATCCCCACCATCAAACACATCTACACCAAATCCTACAGAGAGTAGTGGATATGACCCAGTCCATCACGGGTAAAACCCTCCCCACCATCGAACACATCTAGATGAAATCCTACAGAGAGTAGTGGATATGACCCAGTCCGTCACGGGTAAAACCCTCCCCACCATCAAACACATCTACATGAAATCCTACAGAGAGTAGTGGATATGACCCAGTCCGTCACGGGTAAAACCCTCCCCACCATCGAACACATCTACATGAAATCCTACAGAGAGTAGTGGATATGACCCAGTCCGTCACGGGTAAAACCCTCCCCACCATCGAACACATCTACACCAAATCCTACAGAGAGTAGTGGATATGACCCAGTCCGTCACGGGTAAACCCCTCACCACCATCGAACACATCTACACCAAATCCTACAGAGAGTAGTGGATATGACCCAGTCCATCACGGGTAAAACCCTCCCCACCATCAAACACATCTACACCAAATCCCACAGAGAGTAGTGGATATGACCCAGTCCGTCACGGGTAAAACCCTCCCCACCATCGAACACATCTACATGAAATCCTACAGAGAGTAGTGGATATGACCCAGTCCGTCACGGGTAAAACCCTCCCCACCATCGAACACATCTACACCAAATCCTACAGAGAGTAGTGGATATGACCCAGACCGTCACGGGTAAACCCCTCCCCACCATCGAACACATCTACACCAAATCCTACAGAGAGTAGTGGATATGACCCAGTCCGTCACGGGTAAAATCCTCCCCACCATCGAACACATCTACATGAAATCCTACAGAGAGTAGTGGATATGACCCAGTCCGTCACGGGTAAAACCCTCCCCACCATCGAACACATCTACACCAAATCCTACAGAGAGTAGTGGATATGACCCAGTCCGTCACGGGTAAACCCCTCACCACCATCGAACACATCTACACCAAATCCTACAGAGAGTAGTGGATATGACCCAGTCCATCACGGGTAAAACCCTCCCCACCATCAAACACATCTACACCAAATCCCACAGAGAGTAGTGGATATGACCCAGTCCGTCACGGGTAAAACCCTCCCCACCATCGAACACATCTACATGAAATCCTACAGAGAGTAGTGGATATGACCCAGTCCGTCACGGGTAAAACCCTCCCCACCATCGAACACATCTACACCAAATCCTACAGAGAGTAGTGGATATGACCCAGACCGTCACGGGTAAACCCCTCCCCACCATCGAACACATCTACACCAAATCCTACAGAGAGTAGTGGATATGACCCAGTCCGTCACGGGTAAACCCCTCCCCACCATCGAACACATCAACACCAAATCCTACAGAGAGTAGTGGATATGACCCAGTCCGTCACGGGTAAACCCCTCCCCACCATCGAACACATCTACACCAAATCCTACAGAGAGTAGCGGATATGACCCAGTCCGTCACGGGTAAAACCCTCCCCACCATCGAACACATCTACACAAATCCTACAGAGAGTAGTGGATATGACCCAGTCCGTCACGGGTAAAACCCTCCCCACCATCGAACACATCTACACCAAATTCCACAGAGAGTAGTGGATATGACCCAGTCCGTCACGGGTAAAACCCTCCCCACCATCGAACACATCTACACCAAATCCTACAGAGAGTAGTGGATATGACCCAGTCCGTCACGGGTAAACCCCTCCCCACCATCGAACACAACTACACCAAATCCTACAGAGAGTAGTGGATATGACCCAGTCCGTCACGGGTAAAACCCTCCCCACCATCGAACACATCTACACCAAATCCTACAGAGAGTAGTGGATATGACCCAGTCCGTCACGTGTAAACCCCTCCCCACCATCGAACACATCTACACCAAATCCTACAGAGAGTAGTGGATATGACCCAGTCCGTCACGGGTAAAACCATCCCCACCATCGAACACATCTACATGAAATCCTACAGAGAGTAGTGGATATGACCCAGTCCGTCACGGGTAAACCCCTCACCACCATCGAACACATCTACATGAAATCCTACAGAGAGTAGTGGATATGACCCAGTCCGTCACGGGTAAAACCCTCCCCACCATCGAACACATCTACACCAAATCCTACAGAGAGTAGTGGATATGACCCAGTCCGTCACGGGTAAAACCCTCCCCACCATCGAACACATCTACACCAAATCCTACAGAGAGTAGTGGATATGACCCAGTCCGTCACGGGTAAAACCCTCCCCACCATCGAACACATCTACACCAAATCATACAGAGAGTAGTGGATATGACCCAGTCCGTCACGGGTAAAACCCTCCCCACCATCGAACACATCTACACCAAATCCTACAGAGAGTAGTGGATATGACCCAGTCCGTCACGGGTAAAACCCTCCCCACCATCGAACACATCTACACCAAATCCTACAGAGAGTAGTGGATATGACCCAGTCCGTCACGGGTAAAACCCTCCCCACCATCGAACACTTCTACACCAAATCCTACAGAGAGTAGTGGATATGACCCAGTCCGTCACGGGTAAACCCCTCCCCACCATCGAACACATCTACACCAAATCCTACAGAGAGTAGTGGATATGACCCAGTCCGTCACGGGTAAAATCCTCCCCACCATCGAACACATCTACACCAAATCCTACAGAGAGTAGTGGATATGACCCAGTCCGTCACGGGTAAAATCCTCCCCACCATCGAACACATCTACACCAAATCCTACAGAGAGTAGTGGATATGACCCAGTCCGTCACGGGTAAAACCCTCCCCACCATCGAACACATCTACACCAAATCCTACAGAGAGTAGTGGATATGATCCAGTCCGTCACGGGTAAAACCCTCCCCACCATCGAACACATCTACACCAAATCCTACAGAGAGTAGTGGATATGACCCAGTCCGTCACGGGTAAAACCCTCCCCACCATCGAACACATCTACACCAAATCCTACAGAGAGTAGTGGATATGACCCAGTCCGTCACGGGTAAAACCCTCCCCACCATCGAACACATCTACACCAAATCCTACAGAGAGTAGTGGATATGACCCAGTCCATCACGGGTAAAACCCTCCCCACCATCGAACACATCTACATGAAATCCTACAGAGAGTAGTGGATATGACCCAGTCCATCATGGGTAAACCCCTCCCCACCATCGAACACATCTACATGAAATCCTACAGAGAGTAGTGGATATGACCCAGTCCGTCACGGGTAAACCCCTCCCCACCATCGAACACATCTACACCAAATCCTACAGAGAGTAGTGGATATGACCCAGTCCGTCACGGGTAAACCCTCCCCACCATCGAACACATCTACACCAAATCCTACAGAGAGTAGTGGATATGACCCAGTCCGTCACGGGTAAACCCTCCCCACCATCGAACACATCTACACCAAATCCTACAGAGAGTAGTGGATATGACCCAGTCCGTCACGGGTAAAACCCTCCCCACCATCGAACACATCTACACCAAATCCTACAGAGAGTAGTGGATATGACCCAGTCCGTCACGGGTAAAATCCTCACCACCATCGAACACATCTACACCAAATCCTACAGAGAGTAGTGGATATGACCCAGTCCGTCACGGGTAAAACCCTCCCCACCATCGAACACATCTACACGAAATCCTACAGAGAGTAGTGGATATGACCCAGTCCGTCACGGGTAAAATCCTCCCCACCATTGAACACATCTACACCAAATCCTACAGAGAGTAGTGGATATGACCCAGTCCGTCACGGGTAAAACCCTCCCCACCATCGAACACATCTACACCAAATCCTACAGAGAGTAGTGGATATGACCCAGTCCATCACGGGTAAAACCCTCCCCACCATCGAACACATCTACACCAAATCCTACAGAGAGTAGTGGATATGACCCAGTCCGTCACGGGTAAAACCCTCCCCACCATCGAACACATCTACACCAAATCCTACAGAGAGTAGTGGATATGACCCAGTCCGTCACGGGTAAAACCCTCCCCACCATCGAACACATCTACACCAAATCCTACAGAGAGTAGTGGATATGACCCAGTCCATCACGGGTAAAACCCTCCCCACCATCGAACACATCTACACCAAATCCTACAGAGAGTAGTGGATATGACCCAGTCCGTCACGGGTAAAACCCTCCCCACCATCGAACACATCTACACCAAATCCTACAGAGAGTAGTGGATATGACCCAGTCCGTCACGGGTAAAACCCTCCCCACCATCGAACACATCTACATGAAATCCTACAGAGAGTAGTGGATATGACCCAGTCCGTCACGGGTAAAACCCTCCCCACCATCGAACACATCTACACCAAATCCTACAGAGAGTAGTGGATATGACCCAGTCCGTCACGGGTAAAACCCTCCCCACCATCGAACACATCTACACCAAATCCTACAGAGAGTAGTGGATATGACCCAGTCCGTCACGGATAAAACCCTCCCCACCATCGAACACATCTACACCAAATCCTACAGAGAGTAGTGGATATGACCCAGTCCGTCACGGGTAAACCCCTCCCCACCATCGAACACATCTACACCAACTCCCACAGAGAGTAGTGGATATGACCCAGTCCGTCACGGGTAAAATCCTCCCCACCATCGAACACATCTACACCAAATCCTACAGAGAGTAGTGGATATGACCCAGTCCGTCACGGGTAAAACCCTCCCCACCATCGAACACATCTACACCAAATCCTACAGAGAGTAGTGGATATGACCCAGTCCGTCACGGGTAAAACCCTCCCCACCATCGAACACATCTACACCAAATCCTACAGAGAGTAGTGGATATGACCCAGTCCGTCACGGGTAAAACCCTCCCCACCATCGAACACATCTACACCAAATCCTACAGAGAGTAGTGGATATGACCCAGTCCGTCACGGGTAAAACCCTCCCCACCATCGAACACATCTACACCAAATCCTACAGAGAGTAGTGGATATGACCCAGTCCGTCACGGGTAAACCCCTCCCCACCATCGAACACATCTACACCAAATCCTACAGAGAGTAGTGGATATGACCCAGTCCGTCACGGGTAAACCCCTCCCCACCATCGAACACATCTACACCAAATCCTACAGAGAGTAGTGGATATGACCCAGTCCGTCACGGGTAAAACCCTCCCCACCATCGAACACATCTACACCAAATCCTACAGAGAGTAGTGGATATGACCCAGTCCGTCACGGGTAAAACCCTCCCCACCATCGAACACATCTACACCAAATCCTACAGAGAGTAGTGGATATGACCCAGTCCGTCACGGGTAAACCCCTCCCCACCATCGAACACATCTACACCAAATCCTACAGAGAGTAGTGGATATGACCCAGTCCGTCACGGGTAAAACCATCCCCACCATCGAACACATCTACACCAAATCCTACAGAGAGTAGTGGATATGACCCAGTCCGTCACGGGTAAAACCCTCCCCACTATCGAACACATCTACACCAAATCCTACAGAGAGTAGTGGATATGACCCAGTCCGTCACGGGTAAAACCCTCCCCACCATCGAACACATCTACACCAAATCCTACAGAGAGTAGTGGATATGACACAGTCCGTCACGGGTAAAACCATCCCCACCATCGAACACATCTACACCAAATCCTACAGAGAGTAGTGGGTATGACCCAGTCCATCACGGGTAAAACCCTCCCCACCATCGAACACATCTACACCAAATCCTACAGAGAGTAGTGGATATGACCCAGTCCGTCACGGGTAAAATCCTCCCCACCATCGAACACATCTACACCAAATCCTACAGAGAGTAGTGGATATGACCCAGTCCGTCACGGGTAAAACCCTCCCCACCATCGAACACATCTACACCAAATCCCACAGAGAGTAGTGGATATGACCCAGTCCGTCACGGGTAAAACCCTCCCCAACATCGAACACATCTACACCAAATCCTACAGAGATTAGTGGATATGACCCAGTCCGTCACGGGTAAAACCCTCCCCACCATCGAACACATCTACACCAAATCCTACAGAGAGTAGTGGATATGACCCAGTCCGTCACGGGTAAACCCCTCCCCACCATCGAACACACCTACACCAAATCCTACAGAGAGTAGTGGATATGACCCAGTCCGTCACGGGTAAAATCCTCCCCACCATCGAACACATCTACACCAAATCCTACAGAGAGTAGTGGATATCACCCAGACCGTCACGGGTAAAACCCTCCCCACCATCGAACACATCTACACCAAATCCTACAGAGAGTAGTGGATATGACCCAGTCCGTCACGGGTAAACCCCTCCCCACCATCGAACACATCTACACCAAATCCTACAGAGAGTAGTGGATATGACCCAGTCCGTCACGGGTAAAACCCTCCCCACCATCGAACACATCTACACCAAATCCTACAGAGAGTAGTGGATATGACCCAGACCGTCACGGGTAAAACCCTCCCCACCATCGAACACATCTACACCAAATCCTACAGAGAGTAGTGGATATCACCCAGACCGTCACGGGTAAAACCCTCCCCACCATCGAACACATCTACACCAAATCCCACAGAGAGTAGAGGATATGACCCAGTCCGTCACGGGTAAACCCCTCCCCACCATCGAACACATCTACACCAAATCCTACAGAGAGTAGTGGATATGACCCAGTCCGTCACGGGTAAACCCCTCCCCACCATCGAACACATCTACACCAAATCCTACAGAGAGTAGTGGATATGACCCAGTCCGTCACGGGTAAAACCCTCCCCACCATCGAACACATCTACACCAAATCCTACAGAGAGTAGTGGACATGACCCAGTCCGTCACGGGTAAAACCCTCCCCACCATCGAACACATCTACACCAAATCCCACAGAGAGTAGTGGATATGACCCAGTCCGTCACGGGTAAAACCCTCCCCACCATCGAACACATCTACACCAAATCCTACAGAGAGTAGTGGATATGACCCAGTCCGTCACGGGTAAAACCCTCCCCACCATCGAACACATCTACACCAAATCCTACAGAGAGTAGTGGATATGACCCAGTCCGTCACGGGTAAAACCCTCCCCACCATCGAACACATCTACACCAAATCCTACAGAGAGTAGTGGATATGACCCAGTCCGTCACGGGTAAAACCCTCCCCACCATCGAACACATCTACACCAAATCCTACAGAGAGTAGTGGATATGACCCAGTCCGTCACGGGTAAACCCCTCCCCACCATCGAACACATCTACACAAATCCTACAGAGAGTAGTGGATATGACCCAGTCCGTCACGGGTAAACCCTCCCCACCATCGAACACATCTACACCAAATCCTACAGAGAGTAGTGGATATGACCCAGTCCGTCACGGGTAAACCCCTCCCCACCATCGAACACATCTACACCAAATCCTACAGAGAGTAGTGGATATGACCCAGTCCGTCACGGGTAAACCCCTCCCCACCATCGAACACATCTACACCAAATCCTACAGAGAGTAGTGGATATGACCCAGTCCGTCACGGGTAAAACCCTCCCCACCATCGAACACATCTACACCAAATCCTACAGAGAGTAGTGGATATGACCCAGTCCGTCACGGGTAAACCCCTCCCCACCATCGAACACATCTACACCAAATCCTACAGAGAGTAGTGGATATGACCCAGACCGTCACGGGTAAAACCCTCCCCACCATCGAACACATCTACACCAAATCCTACAGAGAGTAGTGGATATGACCCAGTCCGTCACGGGTAAAACCCTCCCCACCATCGAACACATCTACACCAAATCCTACAGAGAGTAGTGGATATGACCCAGTCCGTCACGGGTAAAACCCTCCCCACCATCGAACACATCTACACCAAATCCTACAGAGAGTAGTGGATATCACCCAGACCGTCACGGGTAAAACCCTCCCCACCATCGAACACATCTACACCAAATCCTACAGAGAGTAGTGATATGACCCAGTCCGTCACGGGTAAAACCCTCCCCACCATCGAACACATCTACACCAAATCCTACAGAGAGTAGTGGATATGACCCAGTCCGTCACGGGTAAAACCCTCCCCACCATCGAACACATCTACACCAAATCCTACAGAGAGTAGTGGATATGACCCAGTCCGTCACGGGTAAAACCCTCCCCACCATCGAACACATCTACACCAAATCCTACAGAGAGTAGTGGATATCACCCAGACCGTCACGGGTAAAACCCTCCCCACCATCGAACACATCTACACCAAATCCTACAGAGAGTAGTGGATATGACCCAGTCCGTCACGGGTAAACCCCTCCCCACCATCGAACACATCTACACCAAATCCTACAGAGAGTAGTGGATATGACCCAGTCCGTCACGGGTAAAACCCTCCCCACCATCAAACACATCTACACCAAATCCTACAGAGAGTAGTGGATATGACCCAGTCCGTCACGGGTAAAACCCTCCCCACCATCGAACACATCTATACCAAATCCCACAGAGAGTAGTGGATATGACCCAGTCCGTCACGGGTAAACCCCTCACCACCATCGAACACATCTACACCAAATCCTACAGAGAGTAGTGGATATGACCCAGTCCGTCACGGGTAAAACCCTCCTCACCATCGAACACATCTACACCAAATCCTACAGAGAGTAGTGGATATGACCCAGTCCGTCACGGGTAAAACCCTCCCCACCATCGAACACATCTACACCAAATCCTACAGAGAGTAGTGGATATGACCCAGTCCGTCACGGGTAAAACCCTCCCCACCATCGAACACATCTACACCAAATCCTACAGAGAGTAGTGGATATGACCCAGTCCGTCACGGGTAAAACCCTCCCCACCATCGAACACATCTACACCAAATCCTACAGAGAGTAGTGGATATCACCCAGACCGTCACGGGTAAAACCCTCCCCACCATCGAACACATCTACACCAAATCCTACAGAGAGTAGTGGATATGACCCAGTCCGTCACGGGTAAACCCCTCCCCACCATCGAA
Source organism: Mobula birostris (assembly GCF_030028105.1). NCBI lineage: Eukaryota > Metazoa > Chordata > Chondrichthyes > Myliobatiformes > Myliobatidae > Mobula > Mobula birostris. The sequence goes on from NW_027278471.1 coordinate 160,640, forward strand.
CACATCTACACCAAATCCTACAGAGAGTAGTGGATATGACCCAGTCCGTCACGGGTAAAACCCTCCCCACCATCAAACACATCTACACCAAATCCTACAGAGAGTAGTGGATATGACCCAGTCCGTCACGGGTAAAACCCTCCCCACCATCGAACACATCTATACCAAATCCCACAGAGAGTAGTGGATATGACCCAGTCCGTCACGGGTAAACCCCTCACCACCATCGAACACATCTACACCAAATCCTACAGAGAGTAGTGGATATGACCCAGTCCGTCACGGGTAAAACCCTCCTCACCATCGAACACATCTACACCAAATCCTACAGAGAGTAGTGGATATGACCCAGTCCGTCACGGGTAAAACCCTCCCCACCATCAAACACATCTACACCAAATCCTACAGAGAGTAGTGAATATGACCCAGTCCGTCACGGGTAAAACCCTCCCCACCATCAAACACATCTACATGAAATCCTACAGAGAGTAGTGGATATGACCCAGTCCGTCACAGGTAAACCCCTCCTCACCATCGAACACATCTACACCAAATCCTACAGAGAGTAGTGGATATGACCCAGTCCGTCACGGGTAAAACCCTCCCCACCATCGAACACATCTACACCAAATCCTACAGAGAGTAGTGGATATGACCCAGTCCGTCACGGGTAAAACCCTCCCCACCATCGAACACATCTACACCAAATCCTACAGAGAGTAGTGAATATGACCCAGTCCGTCACGGGTAAAACCCTCCCCACCATCGAACACATCTACACCAAATCCTACAGAGAGTAGTGGACATGACCCAGTCCGTCACGGGTAAAACCCTCCCCACCATCGAACACATCTACACCAAATCCCACAGAGAGTAGTGGATATGACCCAGTCCGTCACGGGTAAAACCCTCCCCACCATCGAACACATCTACACCAAATCCTACAGAGAGTAGTGGATATGACCCAGTCCGTCACGGGTAAAACCCTCCCCACCATCGAACACATCTACACCAAATCCTACAGAGAGTAGTGGATATGACCCAGTCCGTCACGGGTAAAATCCTCCCCACCATCGAACACATCTACATGAAATCCTACAGAGAGTAGTGGATATGACCCAGTCCGTCACGGGTAAAACCCTCCCCACCATCGAACACATCTACACCAAATCCTACAGAGAGTAGTGGATATGACCCAGTCCGTCACGGGTAAAACCCTCCCCACCATCGAACACATCTACACCAAATCCTACAGAGAGTAGTGGATATGACCCAGTCCGTCACGGATAAAACCCTCCCCACCATCGAACACATCTACACCAAATCCTACAGAGAGTAGTGGATATGACCCAGTCCGTCACGGGTAAAACCCTCCCCACCATCGAACACATCTACACCAAATCCTACAGAGAGTAGTGGATATGACCCAGTCCGTCACGGGTAAAACCCTCCCCACCATCGAACACATCTACACCAAATCCTACAGAGAGTAGTGGATATGACCCAGTCCGTCACGGGTAAAACCCTCCCCACCATCGAACACATCTACACCAAATCCTACAGAGAGTAGTGGATATGACCCAGTCCGTCACGGGTAAAACCCTCCCCACCATCGAACACATCTACACCAAATCCTACAGAGAGTAGTGAATATGACCCAGTCCGTCACGGGTAAAACCCTCCCCACCATCGAACACATCTACACCAAATCCTACAGAGAGTAGTGGACATGACCCAGTCCGTCACGGGTAAAACCCTCCCCACCATCGAACACATCTACACCAAATCCTACAGAGAGTAGTGGATATGACCCAGTCCGTCACGGGTAAAACCCTCCCCACCATCGAACACATCTACATGAAATCCTACAGAGAGTAGTGAATATGACCCAGTCCGTCACGGGTAAAACCCTCCCCACCATCGAACACATCTACACCAAATCCCACAGAGAGTAGTGGATATGACCCAGTCCGTCACGGGTAAAACGCTCCCCACCATCGAACACATCTACACCAAATACTACAGAGAGTAGTGGATATGACCCAGTCCGTCACGGGTAAAACCCTTCCCACCATCGAACACATCTACACCAAATCCTACAGAGAGTAGTGGATATGACCCAGTCCGTCACGGGTAAACCCTCCCCACCATCGAACACATCCACATGAAATCCTACAGAGAGTAGTGGATATGACCCAGACCGTCACGGGTAAACCCCTCCCCACCATCGAACACATCTACACCAAATCCTACAGAGAGTAGTGGATATGACCCAGTCCGTCACGGGTAAAACCCTCCCCACCATCGAACACATCTACACCAAATCATACAGAGAGTAGTGGATATGACCCAGTCCGTCACGGGTAAAACCCTCCCCACCATCGAACACATCTACACCAAATCCTACAGAGAGTAGTGGATATGACCCAGTCCGTCACGGGTAAACCCCTCCCCACCATCGAACACATCTACACCAAATCCTACAGAGAGTAGTGGATATGACCCAGTCCGTCACGGGTAAAACCCTCCCCACCATCGAACACATCTACATGAAATCCTACAGAGAGTAGTGGATATGACCCAGTCCGTCACGGGTAAAACCCTCCCCACCATCGAACACATCTACACCAAATCCTACAGAGAGTAGTGGATATGACCCAGTCCGTCACGGGTAAAACCATCCCCACCATCGAACACATCTACACCAAATCCTACAGAGAGTAGTGGATATGACCCAGTCCATCACGGGTAAAACCCTCCCCACCATCGAACACATCTACACCAAATCCTACAGAGAGTAGTGGATATGACCCAGTCCGTCACGGGTAAAACCCTCCCCACCATCGAACACATCTACACCAAATCCTACAGAGAGTAGTGGATATGACCCAGTCCGTCACGGGTAAAACCCTCCCCACCATCGAACACATCTACACCAAATCCTACAGAGAGTAGTGGATATGACCCAGACCATCACGGGTAAAATCCTCCCCACCATCGAACACATCTACACCAAATCCTACAGAGAGTAGTGGATATGACCCAGTCCGTCACGGGTAAACCCCTCCCCACCATCGAACACATCTACACCAAATCCTACAGAGAGTAGTGGATATCACCCAGTCCGTCACGGGTAAACCCCTCCCCACCATCGAACACATCTACACCAAATCCTACAGAGAGTAGTGGATATGACCCAGTCCGTCACGGGTAAACCCCTCCCCACCATCGAACACATCTACACCAAATCCTACAGAGAGTAGTGGATATGACCCAGTCCGTCACGGGTAAAACCCTCCCCACCATCGAACACATCTACACCAAATCCTACAGAGAGTAGTGGATATGACCCAGTCCGTCACGGGTAAAACCATCCCCACCATCGAACACATCTACACCAAATCCTACAGAGAGTAGTGGATATGACCCAGTCCATCACGGGTAAAACCCTCCCCACCATCGAACACATCTACACCAAATCCTACAGAGAGTAGTGGATATGACCCAGTCCGTCACGGGTAAACCCCTCCCCACCATCGAACACATCTACACCAAATCCTACAGAGAGTAGTGGATATGACCCAGTCCGTCACGGGTAAAACCCTCCCCACCATCGAACACATCTACACCAAATCCTACAGAGAGTAGTGGATATGACCCAGACCGTCACGGGTAAACCCCTCCCCACCATCGAACACATCTACATGAAATCCTACAGAGAGTAGTGGATATCACCCAGTCCGTCACGGGTAAAACCCTCCCCACCATCGAACACATCTACACCAAATCCTACAGAGAGTAGTGGATATGACCCAGTCCGTCACGGGTAAAACCATCCCCACCATCGAACACATCTACACCAAATCCTACAGAGAGTAGTGGATATGACCCAGTCCATCACGGGTAAAACCCTCCCCACCATCGAACACATCTACACCAAATCCTACAGAGAGTAGTGGATATGACCCAGTCCGTCACGGGTAAACCCCTCCCCACCATCGAACACATCGACACCAAATCCTACAGAGAGTAGTGGATATGACCCAGTCCGTCACGGGTAAACCCCTCCCCACCATCGAACACATCTACACCAAATCCTACAGAGAGTAGTGGATATGACCCAGTCCGTCACGGGTAAAACCCTCCCCACCATCGAACACATCTACACCAAATCCTACAGAGAGTAGTGGATATGACCCAGACCATCACGGGTAAAACCCTCCCCACCATCGAACACATCTACACCAAATCCTACAGAGAGTAGTGGATATGACCCAGTCCGTCACGGATAAAACCCTCCCCACCATCGAACACATCTAGATGAAATCCTACAGAGAGTAGTGGATATGACCCAGTCCGTCACGGGTAAAACCATCCCCACCATCAAACACATCTACACCAAATCCTACAGAGAGTAGTGGATATGACCCAGTCCGTCACGGGTAAACCCCTCACCACCATCGAACACATCTACACCAAATCCTACAGAGAGTAGTGGATATGACCCAGTCCATCACGGGTAAAACCCTCCCCACCATCGAACACATCTACACCAAATCCTACAGAGAGTAGTGGATATGACCCAGTCCGTCACGGGTAAAACCCTCCCCACCATCGAACACATCTACACCAAATCCTACAGAGAGTAGTGGATATGACCCAGTCCGTCACGGGTAAAACCCTCCCCACCATCGAACACATCTACACCAAATCCTACAGAGAGTAGTGGATATGACCCAGTCCGTCACGGGTAAAACCCTCCCCACCATCGAACACATCTACACCAAATCCTACAGAGAGTAGTGAATATGACCCAGTCCGTCACGGGTAAAACCCTCCCCACCATCGAACACATCTACACCAAATCCTACAGAGAGTAGTGGACATGACCCAGTCCGTCACGGGTAAAACCCTCCCCACCATCGAACACATCTACACCAAATCCTACAGAGAGTAGTGGATATGACCCAGTCCGTCACGGGTAAAACCCTCCCCACCATCGAACACATCTACATGAAATCCTACAGAGAGTAGTGGATATGACCCAGTCCGTCACGGGTAAAACCCTCCCCACCATCGAACACATCTACACCAAATCCTACAGAGAGTAGTGAATATGACCCAGTCCGTCACGGGTAAAACCCTCCCCACCATCGAACACATCTACACCAAATCCCACAGAGAGTAGTGGATATGACCCAGTCCGTCACGGGTAAAACGCTCCCCACCATCGAACACATCTACACCAAATACTACAGAGAGTAGTGGATATGACCCAGTCCATCACGGGTAAAACCCTCCCCACCATCGAACACAACTACACCAAATCCTACAGAGAGTAGTGGATATGACCCAGTCCGTCACGGGTAAACCCCTCCCCACCATCGAACACATCTACACCAAATCCTACAGAGAGTAGTGGATATGACCCAGTCCGTCACGGGTAAAACCCTCCCCACCATCGAACTCATCTACATGAAATCCTACAGAGAGTAGTGGATATGACCCAGTCCGTCACGGGTAAAACCCTCCCCACCATCGAACACATCTACACCAAATCCTACAGAGAGTAGTGGATATGACCCAGTCCGTCACGGGTAAAACCATCCCCACCATCGAACACATCTACACCAAATCCTACAGAGAGTAGTGGATATGACCCAGTCCATCACGGGTAAAACCCTCCCCACCATCGAACACATCTACACCAAATCCTACAGAGAGTAGTGGATATGACCCAGTCCGTCACGGGTAAACCCCTCCCCACCATCGAACACATCTACACCAAATCCTACAGAGAGTAGTGGATATGACCCAGTCCGTCACGGGTAAAACCCTCCCCACCATCGAACACATCTACACCAAATCCTACAGAGAGTAGTGGATATGACCCAGTCCGTCACGGGTAAAACCATCCCCACCATCGAACACATCTACACCAAATCCTACAGAGAGTAGTGGATATGACCCAGTCCATCACGGGTAAAACCCTCCCCACCATCGAACACATCTACACCAAATCCTACAGAGAGTAGTGGATATGACCCAGTCCGTCACGGGTAAACCCCTCCCCACCATCGAACACATCTACACCAAATCCTACAGAGAGTAGTGGATATGACCCAGTCCGTCACGGGTAAAACCCTCCCCACCATCGAACACATCTACACCAAATCCTACAGAGAGTAGTGGATATGACCCAGACCGTCACGGGTAAACCCCTCCCCACCATCGAACACATCTACATGAAATCCTACAGAGAGTAGTGGATATCACCCAGTCCGTCACGGGTAAAACCCTCCCCACCATCGAACACATCTACACCAAATCCTACAGAGAGTAGTGGATATGACCCAGTCCGTCACGGGTAAAACCATCCCCACCATCGAACACATCTACACCAAATCCTACAGAGAGTAGTGGATATGACCCAGTCCATCACGGGTAAAACCCTCCCCACCATCGAACACATCTACACCAAATCCTACAGAGAGTAGTGGATATGACCCAGTCCGTCACGGGTAAACCCCTCCCCACCATCGAACACATCGACACCAAATCCTACAGAGAGTAGTGGATATGACCCAGTCCGTCACGGGTAAACCCCTCCCCACCATCGAACACATCTACACCAAATCCTACAGAGAGTAGTGGATATGACCCAGTCCGTCACGGGTAAAACCCTCCCCACCATCGAACACATCTACACCAAATCCTACAGAGAGTAGTGGATATGACCCAGACCATCACGGGTAAAACCCTCCCCACCATCGAACACATCTACACCAAATCCTACAGAGAGTAGTGGATATGACCCAGTCCGTCACGGATAAAACCCTCCCCACCATCGAACACATCTAGATGAAATCCTACAGAGAGTAGTGGATATGACCCAGTCCGTCACGGGTAAAACCATCCCCACCATCAAACACATCTACACCAAATCCTACAGAGAGTAGTGGATATGACCCAGTCCATCACGGGTAAAACCGTCCCCACCATCGAACACATCTAGATGAAATCCTACAGAGAGTAGTGGATATGACCCAGTCCGTCACGGGTAAAACCCTCCCCACCATCAAACACATCTACATGAAATCCTACAGAGAGTAGTGGATATGACCCAGTCCGTCACGGGTAAAACCCTCCCCACCATCGAACACATCTACATGAAATCCTACAGAGAGTAGTGGATATGACCCAGTCCGTCACGGGTAAAACCCTCCCCACCATCGAACACATCTACACCAAATCCTACAGAGAGTAGTGGATATGACCCAGTCCGTCACGGGTAAACCCCTCACCACCATCGAACACATCTACACCAAATCCTACAGAGAGTAGTGGATATGACCCAGTCCATCACGGGTAAAACCCTCCCCACCATCGAACACATCTACACCAAATCCCACAGAGAGTAGTGGATATGACCCAGTCCGTCACGGGTAAAACCCTCCCCACCATCGAACACATCTACACCAAATCCTACAGAGAGTAGTGGATATGACCCAGTCCGTCACGGGTAAACCCCTCCCCACCATCGAACACATCTACACCAAATCCTACAGAGAGTAGTGGATATGACCCAGTCCGTCACGGGTAAACCCTCCCCACCATCGAACACATCTACATGAAATCCTACAGTGAGTAGTGGATATGACCCAGTCCGTCACGGGTAAAACCCTCCCCACCATCGAACACATCTACACCAAATCCTACAGAGAGTAGTGGATATGACCCAGTCCGTCACGGGTAAAACCCTCCCCACCATCGAACACATCTACACCAAATCCTACAGAGAGTAGTGGATATGACCCAGACCGTCACGGGTAAAACCCTCCCCACCATCGAACACATCTACACCAAATCCTACAGAGAGTAGTGGATATGACCCAGTCTGTCACGGCTAAAACCCTCCCCACCATCGAACTCATCTACACGAAATCCTACAGAGAGTAGTGGATATGACCCAGTCCGTCACGGGTAAACCCTCACCACCATCGAACACATCTACACCAAATCCTACAGAGAGTAGTGGATATGACCCAGTCCGTCACGGGTAAAACCCTCCCCACCATCGAACACACCTACACCAAATCCCACAGAGAGTAGTGGATATGACCCAGTCCGTCACGGGTAAACCCCTCCCCACCATCGAACACATCTACACCAAATCCTACAGAGAGTAGTGGATATGACCCAGTCCTTCACGGGTAAACCCCTCACCACCATCGAACACATCTACACCAAATCCCACAGAGAGTAGTGGATATGACCCAGTCCGTCACGGGTAAACCCCTCCCCACCATCGAACACATCTACACCAAATCCTACAGAGAGTAGTGGATATGACCCAGTCCGTCACGGGTAAAACCCTCCCCACCATCGAACACATCTACACCAAATCCTACAGAGAGTAGTGGATATGACCCAGTCTGTCACGGGTAAAACCCTCCCCACCATCGAACACATCTACATGAAATCCTACAGAGAGTAGTGGATATGACCCAGATCATCACGGGTAAACCCCTCCCCACCATCGAACACATCTACACCAAATCCTACAGAGAGTAGTGGATATGACCCAGTCCATCACGGGTAAACCCCTCCCCACCATCGAACACATCTACACCAAATCCTACAGAGAGTAGTGGATATGACCCAGTCCGTCACGGGTAAAATCCTCACCACCATCAAACACATCTACACCAAATCCTACAGAGAGTAGTGGATATGACCCAGTCCGTCACGGGTAAAACCCTCCCCACCATCGAACACATCTACACCAAATCCTACAGAGAGTAGTGGATATCACCCAGTCCGTCACGGGTAAAACCCTCCTCACCGTCGAACACATCTACACCAAATCCTACAGAGAGTAGTGGATATGACCCAGTCCGTCACGGGTAAAACCCTCACCACCATCGAACACACCTACACCAAATCCTACAGAGAGTAGTGGATATGACCCAGTCCGTCACAGGTAAAACCCTCACCACCATCGAACACATCTACACCAAATCCTACAGAGAGTAGTGGATATGACCCAGTCCATCACGGGTAAACCCCTCCCCACCATCGAACACATCTACACCAAATCCTACAGAGAGTAGTGGATATGACCCAGTCCATCACGGGTAAAACCCTCCCCACCATCGAACACATCTACACCAAATCCTACAGAGAGTAGTGGATATGACCCAGTCCGTCACGGGTAAACCCCTCCCCACCATTGAACACATCTACACCAAATCCTACAGAGAGTAGTGGATATGACCCAGTCCGTCACGGGTAAAACCCTCCCCACCATCGAACACATCTACACCAAATCCTACAGAGAGTAGTGGATATGACCCAGTCCGTCACGGGTAAAATCCTCCCCACCATCGAACACATCTACACCAAATCCTACAGAGAGTAGTGAATATGACCCAGTCCGTCACGGGTAAAACCCTCCCCACCATCGAACACATCTACACCAAATCCTACAGAGAGTAGTGGATATGACCCAGTCCGTCACGGGTAAAACCCTCCCCACCATCGAACACATCTACATGAAATCCTACAGAGAGTAGTGGATATGACCCAGTCCGTCACGGGTAAAACCCTCCCCACCATCGAACACATCTACACCAAATCCTACAGAGAGTAGTGGATATGACCCAGTCCATCACGGGTAAAACCCTCCCCACCATCGAACACATCTACACCAAATCCTACAGAGAGTAGTGGATATGACCCAGTCCGTCACGGGTAAAACCCTCCCCACCATCGAACACATCTACACCAAATCCTACAGAGAGTAGTGGATATGACCCAGTCCGTCACGGGTAAACCCCTCACCACCATCGAACACATCTACACCAAATCCTACAGAGAGTAGTGGATATGACCCAGTCCGTCACGGGTAAACCCCTCCCCACAATCGAACACATCTACATGAAATCCTACCGAGAGTAGTGGATATGACCCAGTCCGTCACGGGTAAAACCCTCACAACCATCGAACACATCTACACCAAATCCTTCAGAGAGTAGTGGATATGACCCAGTCCGTCACAGGTAAAACCCTCCCCACCATCGAACACATCTACACCAAATCCTACAGAGAGTAGTGGATATGACCCAGTCCGTCACGGGTAAAACCCTCCCCACCATCGAACACATCTACACCAAATCCTACAGAGAGTAGTGGATATGACCCAGTCCGTCACGGGTAAAACCCTCCCCACCATCGAACACATCTACACCAAATCCTACAGAGAGTAGTGGATATGACCCAGTCCGTCACGGGTAAAACCCTCCTCACCATCGAACACATCTACACCAAATCCTACAGAGAGTAGTGGATATGACCCAGACCATCACGGGTAAAACCATCCCCACTATCGAACACATCTACACCAAATCCTACAGAGAGTAGTGGATATCACCCAGTCCGTCACGGGTAAACCCCTCACCACCATCGAACACATCTACATGAAATCCTACAGAGAGTAGTGGATATGACCCAGTCCGTCACGGGTAAAACCCTCCCAACCATCGAACACATCTACACCAAATCCTACAGAGAGTAGTGGATATCACCCAGTCCGTCACGGGTAAAACCCTCCCCACCATCGAACACATCTACATGAAATCCTACAGAGAGTAGTGGATATGACCCAGTCCGTCACGGGTAAAACCCTCCCCACCATCGAACACATCTACACCAAATCCTACAGAGAGTAGTGGATATGACCCAGTCCGTCATGAGTAAAACCCTCCCCACCATCGAACACATCTACACCAAATCCTACAGAGAGTAGTGGATATGACCCAGTCCGTCACGGGTAAACCCCTCCCCACCATCGAACACATCTACACCAAATCCTACAGAGAGTAGTGGATATGACCCAGACCATCACGGGTAAAACCCTCCCCACCATCGAACACATCCACATGAAATCCTACAGAGAGTAGTGGATATGACCCAGTCCGTCACGGGTAAAACCCTCACCACCATCGAACACATCTACACCAAATCCCACAGAGAGTAGTGGATATGACCCAGTCCGTCACGGGTAAACCCCTCCCCACCATCGAACACATCTACACCAAATCCTACAGAGAGTAGTGGATATGACCCAGTCCGTCACGGGTAAAACCATCCCCACCATCGAACACATCTACACCAAATCCTACAGAGAGTAGTGGATATGACCCAGTCCGTCACGGGTAAAACCCTCCCCACCATCGAACACATCAACACCAAATCCTACAGAGAGTAGTGGATATGACCCAGTCCGTCACGGGTAAAATCCTCCCCACCATCGAACACAACTACACCAAATCCTACAGAGAGTAGTGGATATGACCCAGTCCATCACGGGTAAACCCTCCCCACCATCGAACACATCTACACCAAATCCCACAGAGAGTAGTGGATATGACCCAGTCCATCACGGGTAAAACCCTCCCCACCATCAAACACATCTACACCAAATCCTACAGAGAGTAGTGGATATGATCCAGTCCATCACGGGTAAAACCCTCCCCACCATCAAACACATCTACACCAAATCCTACAGAGAGTAGTGGATATGACCCAGTCGGTCACGGGTAAAACCCTCCCCACCATCGAACACATCTACACGAAATCCTACAGAGAGTAGTGGATATGACCCAGTCCGTCACGGGTAAAACCTCCCCACCATCGAACACATCTACACCAAATCCTACAGAGAGTAGTGGATATGACCCAGTCCGTCACGGGTAAAACCCTCCCCACCATCGAACACATCTACACCAAATCCCACAGAGAGTAGTGGATATGACCCAGTCCGTCACGGATAAAACCCTCCCCACCATCGAACACATCTACACCAAATCCTACAGAGAGTAGTGGATATGACCCAGTCCGTCACGGGTAAACCCCTCCCCACCATCGAACACATCTACACCAAATCCTACAGAGAGTAGTGGATATGACCCAGTCCGTCACGGGTAAAACCCTCCCCACCATCGAACACATCTACACCAAATCCTACAGAGAGTAGTGGATATCACCCAGTCCGTCACGGGTAAACCCCTCCCCACCATCGAACACATCTACACCAAATCCTACAGAGAGTAGTGGGTATGACCCAGTCCGTCACGGGTAAACCCCTCCCCACCATCGAACACATCTACACGAAATCCTACAGAGAGTAGTGGATATGACCCAGTCCGTCACGGGTAAAACCCTCCCCACCATCGAACACATCTACACCAAATCCTACAGAGAGTAGTGGATATGACCCAGTCCGTCACGGGTAAAACCCTCCCCACCATTGAACACATCTACATGAAATCCTACAGAGAGTAGTGGATATGACCCAGACCGTCACGGGTAAAACCCTCCCCACCATCGAACACATCTACACGAAATCCTACAGAGAGTAGTGGATATCACCCAGTCCGTCACGGGTAAACCCCTCCCCACCATCGAACACATCTACACCAAATCCTACAGAGAGTAGTGGATATGACCCAGTCCGTCACGGGTAAAACCCTCCCCACCATCGAACACATCTAAACCAAATCCTACAGAGAGTAGTGGATATGACCCAGTCCGTCACGGGTAAAACCCTCCCCACCATCGAACACATCTAGATGAAATCCTACAGAGAGTAGTGGATATGACCCAGTCCGTCACGGGTAAAACCCTCCCCACCATCGAACACATCTACATGAAATCCTACAGAGAGTAGTGGATATGACCCAGTCCGTCACGGGTAAAATCCTCCCCACCATCGAACACATCTACACCAAATCCTACAGAGAGTAGTGGATATGACCCAGTCCGTCACGGGTAAAACCCTCCCCACCATCAAACACATCTACACCAAATCCTACAGAGAGTAGTGGATATGACCCAGTCCGTCACGGGTAAAACCCTCCCCACCATCGAACACATCTACATGAAATCCTACAGAGAGTAGTGGATATGACCCAGTCCGTCACGGGTAAAACCCTCCCCACCATCGAACACATCTACACCAAATCCTACAGAGAGTAGTGGATATGACCCAGTCCGTCACGGGTAAAACCCTCCTCACCATCGAACACATCTACACAAATCCTACAGAGAGTAGTGGATATCACCCAGTCCGTCACGGGTAAAACCCTCCCCACCATCGAACACATCTACAGCAAATCCTACAGAGAGTAGTGGATATGACCCAGTCCATCACGGGTAAACCCCTCCCCACCATCGAACACATCTACACCAAATCCTACAGAGAGTAGTGGATATGACCCAGTCCATCACGGGTAAAATCCTCCCCACCATCGAACACATCTACACCAAATCCTACAGAGAGTAGTGGATATGACCCAGTCCGTCACGGGTAAACCCCTCACCACCATCGAACACATCTACACCAAATCCTACAGAGAGTAGTGGATATGACCCAGTCCGTCACGGGTAAAACCCTCCCCACCATCGAACACATGTACACCAAATCCTACAGAGAGTAGTGGATATGACCCAGTCCATCACGGGTAAAACCCTCCCCACCATCGAACACATCTACACCAAATCCTACAGAGAGTAGTGGATATGACCCAGTCCGTCACGGGTAAAACCCTCCCCACCATCGAACACATCTACACCAAATCCTACAGAGAGTAGTGGATATGACCCAGTCCATCACGGGTAAAACCCTCCCCACCATCGAACACATCTACACGGAATCCTACAGAGAGTAGTGGATATGACCCAGTCCGTCACGGGTAAAACCCTCCCCACCATCGAACACATCTACACCAAATCCTACAGAGAGTAGTGGATATGACCCAGTCCGTCACAGGTAAAACCCTCCCCACCATCGAACACATCTACACCAAATCCTACAGAGAGTAGTGGATATGACCCAGTCCGTCACGGGTAAAACCCTCCCCACCATCGAACACATCTACACCAAATCCTACAGAGAGTAGTGGATATGACCCAGTCCGTCACGGGTAAAACCCTCCCCACCATCGAACACATCTACACCAAATCCTACAGAGAGTAGTGGATATGACCTAGTCCGTCACGGGTAAAATCCTCCTCACCATCGAACACATCTACACCAAATCCTACAGAGAGTAGTGGATATGACCCAGTCCGTCACGGGTAAAATCCTCCTCACCATCGAACACATCTACATGAAATCCCACAGAGAGTAGTGGATATGACCCAGACCGTCACGGGTAAAACCCTCCCCACCATCGAACACATCTACACCAAATCCCACAGAGAGTAGTGGATATGACCCAGTCCATCACGGGTAAAACCCTCCCCACCATCGAACACATCTACACCAAATCCTACAGAGAGTAGTGGATATGACCCAGTCCGTCACGGGTAAAATCCTCTCCACCATCGAACACATCTACACCAAATCCAACAGAGAGTAGTGGATATGACCCAGTCCGTCACGGGTAAAATCCTCCCCACCATCGAACACATCTACACCAAATCCTACAGAGAGTAGTGGATATGACCCAGACCGTCACGGGTAAAACCCTCCCCACCATCGAGCACATCTACACCAAATCCCACAGAGAGTAGTGGATATGACCCAGTCCGTCACGGGTAAAACCCTCACCACCATCGAACACATCTACACCAAATCCTACAGAGAGTAGTGGATATGACCCAGTCCGTCACGGGTAAAACCCTCCCCACCATCAAACACATCTACATGAAATACTACAGAGAGTAGTGGATATGACCCAGTCCGTCACGGGTAAAACCCTCCCCACCATCGAACACATCTACACCAAATCCTACAGAGAGTAGTGGATATGACCCAGTCCGTCACGGGTAAAACCCTCCCCACCATCGAACACATCTACACCAAATCCTACAGAGAGTAGTGGATATGACCCAGTCCGTCACGGGTAAAACCCTCCCCACCATCGAACACATCTACATGAAATCCTACAGAGAGTAGTGGATATGACCCAGTCCGTCACGGGTAAACCCCTCCCCACCATCGAACACATCTACACCAAATCCTACAGAGAGTAGTGGATATGACCCAGTCCGTCACGGGTAAAACCCTCCCCACCATCGAACACATCTACACCAAATCCCACAGAGAGTAGTGGATATGACCCAGTCCATCACGGGTAAAACCCTCCCCACCATCGAACACATCTACACCAAATCCTACAGAGAGTAGTGGATATGACCCAGTCCATCACGGGTAAAACCCTCCCCACCATCGAACACATCTACACCAAATCCTACAGAGAGTAGTGGATATGACCCAGTCCGTCACGGGTAAACCCCTCCCCACCATCGAACACATCTACACCAAATCCTACAGAGAGTAGTGGATATGACCCAGTCCGTCACGGGTAAAACCCTCCCCACCATCGAACACATCTACACCAAATCCCACAGAGAGTAGTGGATATGACCCAGTCCGTCACGGGTAAACCCCTCACCACCATCGAACACATCTACATGAAATCCTACAGAGAGT
This sequence comes from Mobula birostris, assembly GCF_030028105.1. Lineage (NCBI taxonomy): Eukaryota > Metazoa > Chordata > Chondrichthyes > Myliobatiformes > Myliobatidae > Mobula > Mobula birostris. Next base: position 176,139 of record NW_027278471.1, read on the forward strand.
AGTGGATATGACCCAGTCCGTCACGGGTAAACCCCTCACCACCATCGAACACATCTACACCAAATCCTACAGAGAGTAGTGGATATGACCCAGTCCATCACGGGTAAAACCCTCCCCACCATCGAACACATCTACATGAAATCCAACAGAGAGTAGTGGATATGACCCAGTCCATCACGGGTAAAACCCTCACCACCATCGAACACATCTAGATGAAATCCTACAGAGAGTAGTGGATATGACCCAGTCCGTCACGGGTAAAACCCTCCCCACCATCGAACACATCTACACCAAATCCCACAGAGAGTAGTGGATATGACCCAGTCCATCACGGGTAAAACCCTCCCCACCATCAAACACATCTACATGAAATCCTACAGAGAGTAGTGGATATGACCCAGTCTGTCACGGGTAAAATCCTCCCCACCATCGAAAACATCTACACCAAATCCTACAGAGAGTAGTGGATATGACCCAGTCCGTCACGGGTAAAATCCTCCCCACCATCGAACACATCTACACCAAATCCTACAGAGAGTAGTGGATATGACCCAGTCCGTCACGGGTAAAACCCTCACCACCATCGAACACATCTACACCAAATCCTACAGAGAGTAGTGGATATGACCCAGTCCGTCACGGGTAAAACCCTTCCCACCATCGAACACATCTACACCAAATCCCACAGAGAGTAGTGGATATGACCCAGTCCGTCACGGGTAAAACCCTCCCCACCATCGAACACATCTACACCAAATCCTACAGAGAGTAGTGGATATGACCCAGTCCGTCACGGGTAAAACCCTCACCACCATCGAACACATCTACACCAAATCCTACAGAGAGTAGTGGATATGACCCAGTCCGTCACGGGTAAAACCCTCCCCACCATCGAACACATCTACACCAAATCCTACCGAGAGTAGTGGATATGACCCAGTCCGTCACGGGTAAAACCCTCCCCACCATCGAACACAACTACACCAAATCCTACAGAGAGTAGTGGATATGACCCAGTCCATCACGGGTAAAACCCTCACCACCATCGAACACATCTACACCAAATCCTACAGAGAGTAGTGGATATGACCCAGTCCGTCACGGGTAAAACCCTCCCCACCATCGAACACATCTACACCAAATCCTACAGAGAGTAGTGGATATGACCCAGTCCGTCACGGGTAAAACCCTCCCCACCATCGAACACATCTACACCAAATCCTACAGAGAGTAGTGGATATGACCCAGTCCGTCACGGGTAAAATCCTCCCCACCATCGAACACATCTACACCAAATCCTACAGAGAGTAGTGGATATGACCCAGTCCGTCACGGGTAAAACCCTCCCCACCATCGAACACATCTACACCAAATCCTACAGAGAGTAGTGGATATGACCCAGTCCGTCACGGGTAAAATCCTCTCCACCATCGAACACATCTACACCAAATCCAACAGAGAGTAGTGGATATGACCCAGTCCATCACGGGTAAAACCCTCCCCACCATCGAACACATCTACACCAAATCCTACAGAGAGTAGTGGATATGACCCAGTCCGTCACGGGTAAACCCCTCCCCACCATCGAACACATCTACACCAAATCCCACAGAGAGTAGTGGATATGACCCAGTCCGTCACGGGTAAAACCCTCCTCACCATCGAACACATCTACACCAAATCCTACAGAGAGTAGTGGATATGACCCAGTCCGTCACGGGTAAAACCCTCCCCACCATCGAACACATCTACACCAAATCCTACAGAGAGTAGTGGATATGACCCAGTCCGTCACGGGTAAACCCCTCCCCACCATCGAACACATCTACACCAAATCCTACAGAGAGTAGTGGATATGACCCAGACCGTCACGGGTAAACCCCTCCCCACCATCGAACACATCTACACCAAATCCTACAGAGAGTAGTGGATATGACCCAGTCCGTCACGGGTAAAACCCTCCCCACCATCGAACACATCTACACCAAATCCTACAGAGAATAGTGGATATGACCCAGTCCGTCACGGGTAAAATCCTCCCCACCATCGAACACATCTACACCAAATCCTACAGAGAGTAGTGGATATGACCCAGTCCGTCACGGGTAAAACCCTCCCCACCATCGAACACATCTACACCAAATCCTACAGAGAGTAGTGGATATGACCCAGTCCGTCACGGGTAAAACCCTCCCCACCATCGAACACATCTACACCAAATCCTACAGAGAGTAGTGGATATGACCCAGTCCGTCACGGGTAAAACCCTCCCCACCATCAAACACATCTACACCAAATCCTACAGAGAGTAGTGGATATGACCCAGTCCGTCACGGGTAAAACCCTCCCCACCATCGAACACATCTACACCAAATCCTACAGAGAGTAGTGGATATGACCCAGTCCGTCACGGGTAAAACCCTCCCCACCATCGAACACATCTACACGAAATCCTACAGAGAGTAGTGGATATGACCCAGTCCGTCACCGGTAAAACCCTCACCACCATCGAACACATCTACACCAAATCCTACAGAGAGTAGTGGATATGACCCAGTCCGTCACGGGTAAAACCCTCCCCACCATCGAACACATCTACACCAAATCCTACAGAGAGTAGTGGATATGACCCAGTCCGTCACGGGTAAAACCCTCCCCACCATCGAACACAACTACACCAAATCCTACAGAGAGTAGTGGATATGACCCAGTCCGTCACGGGTAAAACCCTCCCCACCATCGAACACATCTACACCAAATCCTACAGAGAGTAGTGGATATGACCCAGTCCGTCACGGGTAAAACCCTCCCCACCATCGAACACAACTACACCAAATCCTACAGAGAGTAGTGGATATGACCCAGTCCGTCACGGGTAAAACCCTCCCCAACATCAAACACATCTACACCAAATCCTACAGAGAGTAGTGGATATGACCCAGTCCGTCACGGGTAAAACCCTCCCCACCATCGAACACATCTACACCAAATCCTACAGAGAGTAGTGGATATGACCCAGTCCGTCACGGGTAAAACCCTCCCCACCATCAAACACATCTACACCAAATCCTACAGAGAGTAGTGGATATGACACAGTCCGTCACGGGTAAACCCCTCCCCACCATCGAACACATATACACGAAATCCTACAGAGAGTAGTGGATATGACCCAGTCCGTCACGGGTAAAACCCTCCCCACCATCGAACACATCTACACCAAATCCTACAGAGAGTAGTGGATATCACCCAGTCCGTCACGGGTAAACCCCTCCCCACCATCGAACACATCTACACCAAATCCTACAGAGAGTAGTGGATATGACCCAGTCCGTCACGGGTAAAACCCTCACCACCATCGAACACATCTACACCAAATCCTACAGAGAGTAGTGGATATGACCCAGTCCGTCACGGGTAAACCCCTCCCCACCATCGAACACATCTACACCAAATCCTACCGAGAGTAGTGGATATGACCCAGTCCGTCACGGGTAAAACCCTCCCCACCATCGAACACAACTACACCAAATCCTACACAGAGTAGTGGATATGACCCAGTCCGTCACGGGTAAAACCCTCACCACCATCGAACACATCTACACCAAATCCTACAGAGAGTAGTGGATATGACCCAGTCCGTCACGGGTAAACCCCTCACCACCATCGAACACATCTACACCAAATCCTACAGAGAGTAGTGGATATGACCCAGTCCGTCACGGGTAAAACCCTCCCCACCATCGAACACATCTACACCAAATCCTACAGAGAGTAGTGGATATGACCCAGTCCGTCACGGGTAAAACCCTCCCCACCATCGAACACATCTACACCAAATCCTACAGAGAGTAGTGGATATGACCCAGTCCGTCACGGGTAAAACCCTCCCCACCATCGAACACATCTACACCAAATCCTACAGAGAGTAGTGGATATGACCCAGTCCGTCACGGGTAAAATCCTCCCCACCATCGAACACATCTACACCAAATCCTACAGAGAGTAGTGGATATGACCCAGTCCGTCACGGGTAAAACCCTCCCCACCATCGAACACATCTACACCAAATCCTACAGAGAGTAGTGGATATGACCCAGTCCGTCACGGGTAAAATCCTCTCCACCATCGAACACATCTACACCAAATCCAACAGAGAGTAGTGGATATGACCCAGTCCGTCACGGGTAAACCCCTCCCCACCATCGAACACATCTACACCAAATCCCACAGAGAGTAGTGGATATGACCCAGTCCGTCACGGGTAAACCCCTCCCCACCATCGAACACATCTACACCAAATCCTACAGAGAGTAGTGGATATGACCCAGTCCGTCACGGGTAAAACCCTCCCCACCATCGAACACATCTACACCAAATCCTACAGAGAGTAGTGGATATGACCCAGTCCGTCACGGGTAAAATCCTCCCCACCATCGAACACACCTACACCAAATCCTACAGAGAGTAGTGGATATCACCCAGTCCGTCACGGGTAAACCCCTCCCCACCATCGAACACACCTACACCAAATCCTACAGAGAGTAGTGGATATCACCCAGTCCGTCATGGGTAAACCCCTCACCACCATCGAACACATCCACACCAAATCCTACAGAGAGTAGTGGATATCACCCAGTCCGTCACGGGTAAACCCCTCACCACCATCGAACACATCTACATGAAATCCTACAGAGAGTAGTGGATATGACCCAGTCCGTCACGGGTAAAACCCTCCCCACCATCGAACACATCTATACCAAATCCTACAGAGAGTAGTGGATATGACCCAGTCCGTCACGGGTAAAACCATCCCCACCATCGAACACATCTACACCAAATCCCACAGAGAGTAGTGGATATGACCCAGTCCGTCACGGGTAAAACCCTCCCCACCATCGAACACATCTACACCAAATCCTACAGAGAGTAGTGGATATGACCCAGTCCGTCACGGGTAAAACCCTCCTCACCATCGAACACATCTACATGAAATCCTACAGAGAGTAGTGGATATGACCCAGTCCGTCACGGGTAAAACCATCCCCACCATCGAACACATCTACACCAAATCCTACAGAGAGTAGTGGATATGACCCAGTCCGTCACGGGTAAACCCCTCCCCACCATCAAACACATCTACACCAACTCCCACAGAGAGTAGTGGATATGACCCAGTCCGTCACGGGTAAAACCCTCCCCACCATCGAACACATCTACACCAAATCCCACAGAGAGTAGTGGATATGACCCAGTCCGTCACGGGTAAAACCCTCCCCACCATCGAACACATCTACACCAAATCCTACAGAGAGTAGTGGATATGACCCAGACCGTCACCGGTAAAACCCTCCCCACCATCGAACACATCTACAGGAAATCCTACAGAGAGTAGTGGATATGACCCAGTCCGTCACGGGTAAAACCCTCCCCACCATCGAACACATCTACACCAAATCCTACAGAGAGTAGTGGATATGACCCAGTCCGTCACGGGTAAACCCCTCCCCACCATCGAACACATCTACACCAAATCCTACAGAGAGTAGTGGATATGACCCAGTCCGTCACGGGTAAACCCCTCCCCACCATCGAACACATCTACACGAAATCCTACAGAGAGTAGTGGATATGACCCAGTCCATCACGGGTAAAACCCTCCCCACCATCGAACACATCTACACCAAATCCTACAGAGAGTAGTGGATATGACCCAGTCCGTCACGGGTAAAACCCTCCCCACCATCGAACACATCTACAGGAAATCCTACAGAGAGTAGTGGATATGACCCAGACCGTCACGGGTAAAACCCTCCCCACCATCGAACACATCTACACCAAATCCTACAGAGAGTAGTGGATATGACCCAGTCCATCACGGGTAAAACCGTCACCACCATCGAACACATCTACACCAAATCCTACCGAGAGTAGTGGATATGACCCAGTCCGTCACGGGTAAAACCCTCCCCACCATCGAACACAACTACACCAAATCCTACAGAGAGTAGTGGATATGACCCAGTCCGTCACGGGTAAAACCCTCACCACCATCGAACACATCTACACCAAATCCTACAGAGAGTAGTGGATATGACCCAGTCCGTCACGGGTAAAACCCTCCCCACCATCGAACACATCTACACCAAATCCTACAGAGAGTAGTGGATATGACCCAGTCCGTCACGGGTAAAACCCTCCCCACCATCGAACACATCTACACCAAATCCTACAGAGAGTAGTGGATATGACCCAGTCCGTCACGGGTAAAATCCTCCCCACCATCGAACACATCTACACCAAATCCTACAGAGAGTAGTGGATATGACCCAGTCCGTCACGGGTAAAACCCTCCCCACCATCGAACACATCTACACCAAATCCTACAGAGAGTAGTGGATATGACCCAGTCCGTCACGGGTAAAACCCTCCTCACCATCGAACACAACTACACCAAATCCCACAGAGAGTAGTGGATATGACCCAGTCCGTCACGGGTAAAATCCTCTCCACCATCGAACACATCTACACCAAATCCAACAGAGAGTAGTGGATATGACCCAGTCCGTCACGGGTAAACCCCTCCCCACCATCGAACACATCTACACCAAATCCCACAGAGAGTAGTGGATATGACCCAGTCCGTCACGGGTAAACCCCTCCCCACCATCGAACACATCTACACCAAATCCCACAGAGAGTAGTGGATATGACCCAGTCCGTCACGGGTAAAACCCTCCCCACCATCGAACACATCTACACCAAATCCTACAGAGAGTAGTGGATATGACCCAGTCCATCACGGGTAAAACCCTCCCCACCATCGAACACATCTACACCAAATCTTACAGAGAGTAGTGGATATGACCCAGTCCGTCACGGGTAAAACCCTCCCCACCATCGAACACATCTACACCAAATCCTACAGAGAGTAGTGGATATGACCCAGTCCATCACGGGTAAAACCCTCCCCACCATCGAACACATCTACACCAAATCCTACAGAGAGTAGTGGATATGACCCAGTCCGTCACGGGTAAAACCCTCCCCACCATCGAACACATCTACACCAAATCCTACAGAGAGTAGTGGATATGACCCAGTCCGTCACGGGTAAAACCCTCCCCACCATCAAACACATCTACACCAAATCCTACAGAGAGTAGTGGATATGACCCAGTCCGTCACGGGTAAAACCCTCCCCACCATCGAACACATCTACACCAAATCCTACAGAGAGTAATGGATATGACCCAGTCCGTCACGGGTAAAACCCTCCCCACCATCGAACACATCTACACGAAATCCTACAGAGAGTAGTGGATATGACCCAGTCCGTCACCGGTAAAACCCTCACCACCATCGAACACATCTACACCAAATCCTACAGAGAGTAGTGGATATGACCCAGTCCGTCACGGGTAAAACCCTCCCCACCATCGAACACATCTACACCAAATCCTACAGAGAGTAGTGGATATGACCCAGTCCGTCACGGGTAAAATCCTCTCCACCATCGAACACATCTACACCAAATCCAACAGAGAGTAGTGGATATGACCCAGTCCGTCACGGGTAAACCCCTCCCCACCATCGAACACATCTACACGAAATCCTACAGAGAGTAGTGGATATGACCCAGTCCGTCACGGGTAAAACCCTCCCCACCATCGAACACATCTACACCAAATCCTACAGAGAGTAGTGGATATGACCCAGTCCGTCACGGGTAAAACCCTCACCACCATCGAACACATCTACACCAAATCCTACAGAGAGTAGTGGATATGACCCAGTCCGTCACGGGTAAAACCCTCCCCACCATCGAACACATCTACACCAAATCCTACAGAGAGTAGTGGATATGACCCAGTCCGTCACGGGTAAAACCCTCCCCACCATCGAACACATCTACACGAAATCCTACAGAGAGTAGTGGATATGACCCAGTCCGTCACCGGTAAAACCCTCACCACCATCGAACACATCTACACCAAATCCTACAGAGAGTAGTGGATATGACCCAGTCCGTCACGGGTAAAACCCTCCACACCATCGAACACATCTACACCAAATCCTACAGAGAGTAGTGGATATGACCCAGTCCGTCACGGGTAAAATCCTCTCCACCATCGAACACATCTACACCAAATCCAACAGAGAGTAGTGGATATGACCCAGTCCGTCACGGGTAAACCCCTCCCCACCATCGAACACATCTACACGAAATCCTACAGAGAGTAGTGGATATGACCCAGTCCGTCACGGGTAAAACCCTCCCCACCATCGAACACATCTACACCAAATCCTACAGAGAGTAGTGGATATGACCCAGTCCGTCACGGGTAAAACCCCTCCCCACCATCGAACACATCTACACCAAATCCTACAGAGAGTAGTGGATATGACCCAGTCCGTCACGGGTAAACCCCTCCCCACCATCGAACACATCTACATGAAATCCTACAGAGAGTAGTGGATATGACCCAGTCCGTCACGGGTAAACCCCTCCCCACCATCGAACACATCTACACCAAATCCTACCGAGAGTAGTGGATATGACCCAGTCCGTCACGGGTAAAACCCTCCCCACCATCGAACACAACTACACCAAATCCTACAGAGAGTAGTGGATATGACCCAGTCCGTCACGGGTAAAACCCTCACCACCATCGAACACATCTACACCAAATCCTACAGAGAGTAGTGGATATGACCCAGTCCGTCACGGGTAAAACCCTCCCCACCATCGAACACATCTACACCAAATCCCACAGAGAGTAGTGGGTATGACCCAGTCTGTCACGGGTAAAACCCTCCCCACCATCGAACACATCTACACCAAATCCTACAGAGAGTAGTGGATATGACCCAGTCCGTCACGGGTAAAACCCTCCCCACCATCGAACACATCTACACCAAATCCTACAGAGAGTAGTGGATATGACCCAGTCCGTCACGGGTAAAATCCTCCCCACCATCGAACACATCTACACCAAATCCTACAGAGAGTACTGGATATGACCCAGTCCGTCACGGGTAAAACCCTCCCCACCATCGAACACATCTACACCAAATCCTACAGAGAGTAGTGGATATGACCCAGTCCGTCACGGGTAAAATCCTCTCCACCATCGAACACATCTACACCAAATCCAACAGAGAGTAGTGGATATGACCCAGTCCGTCACGGGTAAAACCATCCCCACCATCGAACACACCTACACCAAATCCTACAGAGAGTAGTGGATATGACCCAGTCCGTCACGGGTAAAACCCTCCCCACCATCGAACACATCTACACCAAATCCCACAGAGAGTAGTGGATATGACCCAGTCCATCACGGGTAAAACCCTCCCCACCATCGAACACATCTACACCAAATCCTACAGAGAGTAGTGGATATGACCCAGTCCGTCACGGGTAAACCCCTCCCCACCATCGAACACATCTACACCAAATCCTACAGAGAGTAGTGGATATGACCCAGTCCGTCACGGGTAAAACCCTCCCCACCATCGAACACATCTACACCAAATCCTACAGAGAATAGTGGATATGACCCAGTCCGTCACGGGTAAAATCCTCCCCACCATCGAACACATCTACACCAAATCCTACAGAGAGTAGTGGATATGACCCAGTCCGTCACGGGTAAACCCCTCCCCACCATCGAACACACCTACACCAAATCCTACAGAGAGTAGTGGATATCACCCAGTCCGTCATGGGTAAACCCCTCACCACCATCGAACACATCCACACCAAATCCTACAGAGAGTAGTGGATATCACCCAGTCCGTCACGGGTAAACCCCTCACCACCATCGAACACATCTACATGAAATCCTACAGAGAGTAGTGGATATGACCCAGTCCGTCACGGGTAAAACCCTCCCCACCATCGAACACATCTATACCAAATCCTACAGAGAGTAGTGGATATGACCCAGTCCGTCACGGGTAAAACCATCCCCACCATCGAACACATCTACACCAAATCCCACAGAGAGTAGTGGATATGACCCAGTCCGTCACGGGTAAAACCCTCCCCACCATCGAACACATCTACACCAAATCCTACAGAGAGTAGTGGATATGACCCAGTCCGTCACGGGTAAAACCCTCCTCACCATCGAACACATCTACATGAAATCCTACAGAGAGTAGTGGATATGACCCAGACCATCACGGGTAAAACCCTCCCCACCATCGAACACATCTACACCAAATCCTACAGAGAGTAGTGGATATGACCCAGTCCGTCACGGGTAAAACCATCCCCACCATCGAACACATCTACACCAAATCCTACAGAGAGTAGTGGATATGACCCAGTCCGTCACGGGTAAAACCCTCCCCACCATCGAACACATCTACACCAAATCCTACAGAGAGTAGTGGATATGACCCAGTCCGTCACGGGTAAAACCATCCCCACCATCGAACACATCTACACCAAATCCTACAGAGAGTAGTGGATATGACCCAGTCCGTCACGGGTAAACCCCTCCCCACCATCAAACACATCTACACCAACTCCCACAGAGAGTAGTGGATATGACCCAGTCCGTCACGGGTAAAACCCTCCCCACCATCGAACACATCTACACCAAATCCCACAGAGAGTAGTGGATATGACCCAGTCCGTCACGGGTAAAACCTCCCCACCATCGAACACATCTACACCAAATCCTACAGAGAGTAGTGGATATGACCCAGTCCGTCACGGGTAAAACCCTCCCCACCATCGAACACATCTACACCAAATCCTACAGAGAGTAGTGGATATGACCCAGACCGTCACCGGTAAAACCCTCCCCACCATCGAACACATCTACAGGAAATCCTACAGAGAGTAGTGGATATGACCCAGTCCGTCACGGGTAAAACCCTCCCCACCATCGAACACATCTACACCAAATCCTACAGAGAGTAGTGGATATGACCCAGTCCGTCACGGGTAAACCCCTCCCCACCATCGAACACATCTACACCAAATCCTACAGAGAGTAGTGGATATGACCCAGTCCGTCACGGGTAAACCCCTCCCCACCATCGAACACATCTACACCAAATCCTACAGAGAGTAGTGGATATGACCCAGACCGTCACGGGTAAACCCCTCCCCACCATCGAACACATCTACACCAAATCATTCAGAGAGTAGTAGATATGACCCAGTCAGTCACGGGTAAACCCCTCCCCACCATCGAACACATCTACACCAAATCCTACAGAGAGTAGTGGATATGACCCAGTCCGTCACGGGTAAAACCCTCCCCACCATCGAACACATCTACATGAAATCCTACAGAGAGTAGTGGATATGACCCAGACCGTCACGGGTAAAACCCTCCCCACCATCGAACACATCTACACCAAATCCTACAGAGAGTAGTGGATATGACCCAGTCCGTCACGGGTAAAATCCTCCCCACCATCGAACACATCTACACCAAATCCTACAGAGAGTAGTGGATATGACCCAGTCCGTCACGGGTAAACCCCTCCCCACCATCGAACACATCTACATGAAATCCTACAGAGAGTAGTGGATATGACCCAGTCCGTCACGGGTAAAACCCTCCCCACCATCGAACACATCTACACCAAATCCTACAGAGAGTAGTGGATATGACCCAGTCCGTCACGGGTAAAACCCTCCCCACCATCGAACACATCTACACCAAATCCCACAGAGAGTAGTGGATATGACCCAGTCCGTCACGGGTAAAACCCTCCCCACCATCGAACACATCTACACCAAATCCTACAGAGAGTAGTGGATATGACCCAGTCCGTCACGGGTAAAATCCTCCCCACCATCGAACACATCTACACCAAATCCCACAGAGAGTAGTGGATATGACCCAGTCCGTCACGGGTAAAACCCTCCCCACCATCGAACACATCTACACCAAATCCTACAGAGAGTAGTGGATATGACCCAGTCCGTCACGGGTAAACCCCTCCCCACCATCGAACACATCTACACCAAATCCTACAGAGAGTAGTGGATATGACCCAGTCCGTCACGGGTAAAACCCTCCCCACCATCGAACACATCTACACCAAATCCTACAGAGAGTAGTGGATATGACCCAGTCCGTCACGGGTAAAACCCTCCCCACCATCGAACACATCTACACCAAATCCTACAGAGAGTAGTGGATATGACCCAGTCCGTCACGGGTAAAACCCTCCCCACCATCGAACACATCTACACCAAATCCCACAGAGAATAGTGGATATGACCCAGTCCGTCACGGGTAAACCCCTCACCACCATCGAACACATCTACACCAAATCCCACAGAGAGTAGTGGATATCACCCAGTCCGTCACGGGTAAACCCCTCCCCACCATCGAACACATCTACACCAAATCCTACAGAGAGTAGTGGATATGACCCAGTCCGTCACGGGTAAAACCCTCCCCACCATCGAACACATCTACACCAAATCCTACAGAGAGTAATGGATATGACCCAGTCTGTCACGGGTAAAACCCTCCCCACCATCGAACACATCTACACCAAATCCTACAGAGAGTAGTGGATATGACCCAGTCCGTCACGGGTAAACCCCTCCCCACCATCGAACACATCTACACCAAATCCTGCAGAGAGTAGTGGATATGACCCAGTCCGTCACGGGTAAAACCCTCCCCACCATCGAACACATCTACACCAAATCCTACAGAGAGTAGTGGATATCACCCAGTCCGTCACGGGTAAACCCCTCCCCACCATCGAACACATCTACACCAAATCCTACAGAGAGTAGTGGATATGATCCAGTCCGTCACGGGTAAAACCCTCCCCACCATCGAACACATCTACACCAAATCCTACAGAGAGTAGTGGATATGACCCAGTCCGTCACGGGTAAAACCCTCCCCACCATCGAACACATCTACATGAAATCCTACAGAGAGTAGTGGATATGACCCAGTCCGTCACGGGTAAACCCTCACCACCATCGAACACATCTACACCAAATCCTACAGAGAGTAGTGGATATGACCCAGTCCGTCACGGGTAAAACCCTCCCCACCATCGAACACATCTACACCAAATCCTACAGAGAGTAGTGGATATGACCCAGTCCGTCACGGGTAAACCCCTCCCCACCATCGAACACATCTACACCAAATCCTACAGAGAGTAGTGGATATGACCCAGTCCGTCACGGGTAAAACCCTCCCCACCATCAAACACATCTACATGAAATCCTACAGAGAGTAGTGGATATCACCCAGTCCGTCACGGGTAAAACCCTCCCCACCATCGAACACATCTACACCAAATCCAACAGAGAGTAGTGGATATGACCCAGTCCGTCACGGGTAAACCCCTCCCCACCATCGAACACATCTACACCAAATCCCACAGAGAGTAGTGGATATGACCCAGTCCGTCACGGGTAAACCCCTCCCCACCATCGAACACATCTACACCAAATCCTACAGAGAGTAGTGGATATGACCCAGTCCGTCACGGGTAAAACCCTCCCCACCATCGAACACATCTACACCAAATCCTACAGAGAGTAGTGGATATGACCCAGTCCGTCACGGGTAAAACCCTCCCCACCATCGAACACATCTACATGAAATCCTACAGAGAGTAGTGGATATGACCCAGTCCGTCACGGGTAAAATCCTCCCCACCATCGAACACACCTACACCAAATCCTACAGAGAGTAGTGGATATCACCCAGTCCGTCACGGGTAAACCCCTCCCCACCATCGAACACACCTACACCAAATCCTACAGAGAGTAGTGGATATCACCCAGTCCGTCATGGGTAAACCCCTCACCACCATCGAACACATCCACACCAAATCCTACAGAGAGTAGTGGATATCACCCAGTCCGTCACGGGTAAACCCCTCACCACCATCGAACACATCTACATGAAATCCTACAGAGAGTAGTGGATATGACCCAGTCCGTCACGGGTAAAACCCTCCCCACCATCGAACACATCTATACCAAATCCTACAGAGAGTAGTGGATATGACCCAGTCCGTCACGGGTAAAACCATCCCCACCATCGAACACATCTACACCAAATCCCACAGAGAGTAGTGGATATGACCCAGTCCGTCACGGGTAAAACCCTCCCCACCATCGAACACATCTACACCAAATCCTACAGAGAGTAGTGGATATGACCCAGTCCGTCACGGGTAAAACCCTCCTCACCATCGAACACATCTACATGAAATCCTACAGAGAGTAGTGGATATGACCCAGACCGTCACGGGTAAAACCCTCCCCACCATCGAACACATCTACACCAAATCCTACAGAGAGTAGTGGATATGACCCAGTCCATCACGGGTAAAACCCTCCTCACCATCGAACACATCTACACCAAATCCTACAGAGAGTAGTGGATATGACCCAGTCCGTCACGGGTAAAACCCTCCCCACCATCGAACACATCTACACCAAATCCTACAGAGAGTAGTGGATATGACCCAGTCCGTCACGGGTAAAACCCTCCCCACCATCGAACACATCTACACCAAATCCCACAGAGAGTAGTGGATATGACCCAGTCCGTCACGGGTAAAACCTCCCCACCATCGAACACATCTACACCAAATCCTATAGAGAGTAGTGGATATGACCCAGTCCGTCACGGGTAAAACCCTCCCCACCATCGAACACATCTACACCAAATCCTACAGAGAGTAGTGGATATGACCCAGACCGTCACCGGTAAAACCCTCCCCACCATCGAACACATCTACAGGAAATCCTACAGAGAGTAGTGGATATGACCCAGTCCGTCACGGGTAAAACCCTCCCCACCATCAAACACATCTACACCAAATCCTACAGAGAGTAGTGGATATGACCCAGTCCGTCACGGGTAAACCCCTCCCCACCATCAAACACATCTACACCAAATCCTACAGAGAGTAGTGGATATGACCCAGTCCGTCACGGGTAAACCCCTCCCCACCATCGAACACATCTACACGAAATCCTACAGAGAGTAGTGGATATGACCCAGTCCATCACGGGTAAAACCCTCCCCACCATCGAACACATCTACACCAAATCCTACAGAGAGTAGTGGATATGACCCAGTCCGTCACGGGTAAAACCCTCCCCACCATCGAACACATCTACAGGAAATCCTACAGAGAGTAGTGGATATGACCCAGACCGTCACGGGTAAAACCCTCCCCACCATCGAACACATCTACACGAAATCCTACAGAGAGTAGTGGATATCACCCAGTCCGTCACGGGTAAACCCCTCCCCACCATCGAACACATCTACACCAAATCCTACAGAGAGTAGTGGATATGACCCAGTCCGTCACGGGTAAAACCCTCCCCACCATCGAACACATCTACACCAAATCCTACAGAGAGTAGTGGATATGACCCAGTCCGTCACGGGTAAACCCCTCCCCACCATCGAACACATCTACACCAAATCCTACAGAGAGTAGTGGATATGACCCAGTCCGTCACGGGTAAAACCCTCCCCACCATCAAACACATCTACACGAAATCCTACAGAGAGTAGTGGATATGACCCAGTCCGTCACGGGTAAAACCCTCCCCACCATCAAACACATCTACACCAAATCCTACAGAGAGTAGTGGATATGACCCAGTCCGTCACGGGTAAAACCCTCCCCACCATCGAACACATCTACACCAAATCCTACAGAGAGTAGTGGATATTACCCAGTCCGTCACGGGTAAAACCCTCCCCACCATCGAACACATCTACACGAAATCCTACAGAGAGTAGTGGATATGACCCAGTCCGTCACCGGTAAAACCCTCACCACCATCGAACACATCTACACCAAATCCTACAGAGAGTAGTGGATATGACCCAGTCCGTCACGGGTAAAACCCTCCCCACCATCGAACACATCTACACCAAATCCTACAGAGAGTAGTGGATATGACCCAGTCCGTCACGGGTAAAATCCTCTCCACCATCGAACACATCTACACCAAATCCAACAGAGAGTAGTGGATATGACCCAGTCCGTCATGGGTAAACCCCTCCCCACCATCGAACACATCTACACCAAATCCTACAGAGAGTAGTGGATATGACCCAGTCCGTCACGGGTAAAACCCTCACCACCATCGAACACATCTACACCAAATCCTACAGAGAGTAGTGGATATGACCCAGTCCGTCACGGGTAAACCCCTCCCCACCATCGAACACATCTACACCAAATCCTAGCGAGAGTAGTGGATATGACCCAGTCCGTCACGGGTAAAACCCTCCCCACCATCGAACACAACTACACCAAATCCTAGCGAGAGTAGTGGATATGACCCAGTCCGTCACGGGTAAAACCCTCCCCACCATCGAACACAACTACACCAAATCCTACAGAGAGTAGTGGATATGACCCAGTCCGTCACGGGTAAAACCCTCCCCACCATCGAACACATCTACACCAAATCCTACAGAGAGTAGTGGATATGACCCAGTCCGTCACGGGTAAAACCCTCCCCACCATCGAACACATCTACACCAAATCCCACAGAGAGTAGTGGATATGACCCAGTCCGTCACGGGTAAAACCCTCCCCACCATCGAACACATCTACACCAAATCCTACAGAGAGTAGTGGATATGACCCAGTCCGTCACGGGTAAAACCCTCCCCACCATCGAACACATCTACACCAAATCCTACAGAGAGTAGTGGATATGACCCAGTCCGTCACGGGTAAACCCCTCCCCACCATCGAACACATCTACACCAAATCCTACAGAGAGTAGTGGATATGACCCAGTCCGTCACGGGTAAAACCCTCCCCACCATCGAACACATCTACACCAAATCCTACAGAGAGTAGTGGATATGACCCAGTCCGTCACGGGTAAAACCCTCACCACCATCGAACACATCTACACCAAATCCTACAGAGAGTAGTGGATATGACCCAGTCCGTCACGGGTAAACCCCTCCCCACCATCGAACACATCTACACCAAATCCTACCGAGAGTAGTGGATATGACCCAGTCCGTCACGGGTAAAACCCTCCCCACCATCGAACACATCTACACCAAATCCTACAGAGAGTAGTGGATATCACCCAGTCCATCACGGGTAAAACCCTCCCCACCATCGAACACATCTACACCAAATCCTACAGAGAGTAGTGGATATGACCCAGTCCGTCATGGGTAAAACCCTCCCCACCATCGAACACATCTACACCAAATCCTACAGAGAGTAGTGGATATGACCCAGTCCGTCACGGGTAAAACCCTCCCCACCATCGAACACAACTACACCAAATCCTACAGAGAGTAGTGGATATGACCCAGTCCGTCACGGGTAAAACCCTCACCACCATCGAACACATCTACACCAAATCCTACAGAGAGTAGTGGATATGACCCAGTCCGTCACGGGTAAAACCCTCCCCACCATCGAACACATCTACACCAAATCCTACAGAGAGTAGTGGATATGACCCAGTCCGTCACGGGTAAAACCCTCCCCACCATCGAACACATCTACACCAAATCCTACAGAGAGTAGTGGATATGACCCAGTCCGTCACGGGTAAAATCCTCCCCACCATCGAACACATCTACACCAAATCCTACAGAGAGTAGTGGATATGACCCAGTCCGTCACGGGTAAAACCCTCCCCACCATCGAACACATCTACACCAAATCCTACAGAGAGTAGTGGATATGACCCAGTCCGTCACGGGTAAAATCCTCTCCACCATCGAACACATCTACACCAAATCCAACAGAGAGTAGTGGATATGACCCAGTCCGTCACGGGTAAACCCCTCCCCACCATCGAACACATCTACACCAAATCCCACAGAGAGTAGTGGATATGACCCAGTCCGTCACGGGTAAAACCCTCTCCACCATCGAACACATCTACACCAAATCCTACAGAGAGTAGTGGATATGACCCAGTCCGTCACGGGTAAACCCCTCCCCACCATCGAACACATCTACACCAAATCCCACAGAGAGTAGTGGATATGACCCAGTCCGTCACGGGTAAAACCCTCCCCACCATCGAACACATCTACACCAAATCCTACAGAGAGTAGTGGATATGACCCAGTCCATCACGGGTAAAACCCTCCCCACCATCGAACACATCTACACCAAATCTTACAGAGAGTAGTGGATATGACCCAGTCCGTCACGGGTAAAACCCTCCCCACCATCGAACACATCTACACCAAATCCTACAGAGAGTAGTGGATATGACCCAGTCCGTCACGGGTAAAACCCTCACCACCATCGAACACATCTACACCAAATCCCACAGAGAGTAGTGGATATGACCCAGTCCGTCACGGGTAAAACCCTCCCCACCATCGAACACATCTACACCAAATCCTACAGAGAGTAGTGGATATGACCCAGTCCGTCACGGGTAAAACCCTCCCCACCATCAAACACATCTACACCAAATCCTACAGAGAGTAGTGGATATGACCCAGTCCGTCACGGGTAAAACCCTCCCCACCATCGAACACATCTACACCAAATCCTACAGAGAGTAGTGGATATGACCCAGTCCATCACGGGTAAACCCCTCCCCACCATCGAACACATCTACACCAAATCCTACAGAGAGTAGTGGATATGACCCAGTCCGTCACGGGTAAAACCCTCCCCACCATCGAACACATCTACACCAAATCCTACAGAGAGTAGTGGATATGACCCAGTCCGTCACGGGTAAAACCCTCCCCACCATCGAACACATCTACACGAAATCCTACAGAGAGTAGTGGATATGACCCAGTCCGTCACGGGTAAAACCCTCCCCACCATCGAACACATCTACACCAAATCCTACAGAGAGTAGTGGATATGACCCAGTCCGTCACCGGTAAAACCCTCACCACCATCGAACACATCTACACCAAATCCTACAGAGAGTAGTGGATATGACCCAGTCCGTCACGGGTAAAACCCTCCCCACCATCGAACACATCTACACCAAATCCTACAGAGAGTAGTGGATATGACCCAGTCCGTCACGGGTAAAATCCCTCCACCATCGAACACATCTACACCAAATCCAACAGAGAGTAGTGGATATGACCCAGTCCGTCACGGGTAAACCCCTCCCCACCATCGAACACATCTACACGAAATCCTACAGAGAGTAGTGGATATGACCCAGTCCGTCACGGGTAAAACCCTCACCACCATCGAACACATCTACACCAAATCCTACAGAGAGTAGTGGATATGACCCAGTCCGTCACGGGTAAAACCCTCCCCACCATCGAACACATCTACACCAAATCCTACAGAGAGTAGTGGATATGACCCAGTCCGTCACGGGTAAACCCCTCCCCACCATCGAACACATCTACACCAAATCCTACAGAGAGTAGTGGATATGACCCAGTCCATCACGGGTAAACCCCTCCCCACCATCGAACACATCTACACCAAATCCTACAGAGAGTAGTGGATATGACCCAGTCCGTCACGGGTAAAACCCTCACCACCATCGAACACATCTACACCAAATCCTACAGAGAGTAGTGGATATGACCCAGTCCGTCACGGGTAAAACCCTCCCCACCATCGAACACATCTACACCAAATCCTACAGAGAGTAGTGGATATGACCCAGTCCGTCACGGGTAAAACCCTCCCCACCATCGAACACATCTACACCAAATCCTACAGAGAGTAATGGATATGACCCAGTCCGTCACGGGTAAAACCCTCCCCACCATCGAACACATCTACACCAAATCCTACAGAGAGTAGTGGATATGACCCAGTCCGTCACGGGTAAAACCCTCCCCACCATCGAACACATCTACACCAAATCCTACAGAGAGTAGTGGATATGACCCAGTCCGTCACGGGTAAAATCCTCCCCACCATCGAACACATCTACACCAAATCCTACAGAGAGTACTGGATATGACCCAGTCCGTCACGGGTAAAACCCTCCCCACCATCGAACACATCTACACCAAATCCTACAGAGAGTAGTGGATATGACCCAGTCCGTCACGGGTAAAATCCTCTCCACCATCGAACACATCTACACCAAATCCAACAGAGAGTAGTGGATATGACCCAGTCCGTCACGGGTAAACCCCTCCCCACCATCGAACACATCTACACCAAATCCCACAGAGAGTAGTGGATATGACCCAGTCCGTCACGGGTAAACCCCTCCCCACCATCGAACACATCTACACCAAATCCTACAGAGAGTAGTGGATATGACCCA